>NC_047025.1:0-18787 GCF_902652985.1 Pecten maximus
TAGCATACGTAGTCTCTCCCCCCCAAAATGTTAGAAAGAGAGTAAAACTCCAGTAGGGTCCATATTTCTTTGTTCACAAAAACAACTCCGGACCTGTTCTTTTTATTAATGCTGAACAATTGATTTTCAAGTAACAATAACAAAATACATGTGTATGTGCAAATGAACTCATCACATAGATTTCCGGCTTGAAAAGTTCTTTATTAGAACGGCACTTAAGGGAGGATGGTGGGCTAGAACCGACATCACAAAAATATTTTAAATGTTACTATGCTCAAATTTTACGTCATATTTAAATGAGCAATTTAAATATGCAAATTGGATATTATTTCCTGTATTCGGTCATACACACATCGACAACAGTTTGTGATCATGATTTAGGCGATTATTTATCAATGTCAGATGAATTATGTTTAAACGTTTCATGAAATTCGTGCCTCGTGAATGAATAAAGAAAGCTTTTTATCGCCTATAGCTATTATGATGGACTGAAAAGCCTGTTGATGTTTTATTTTATAGTGTTTCGTGTCGTGGTATGCTATTATGACGATAGACACCTTAGTTTGAACCGGATGTATAGATTGCATATCGTTTAAGGTGCTTCAGTATACCTTGTGCCGAGAAAGATTTGAGAAATAACCAAAAGTTTGAACCCCCTCCATTAATGTTTTGATGTGAGATACAATTTATCTGGTAAAGGATAATTAGGTGCAAAAACATTAAAAACAGATATTTCAATATAAAATTATTTGAATTAGATAACAAATAATGAGAAACTAAAGAATTCAGAGAGTTTTCTTAAATATTTTTTGTGAAAGTTACAATAATATCAAAGTATTAGTATTGATCTATGTCGTGCTAGGCATGAATGAAAATCGGGTTAATGTCTAATTTGATGGTGTATGGTGATGTGGTATCATAACAATATAAACTCTGGATGACATAGGTATGTACATACTATTGTTTCCATATTTTGGGAGAATATGAAATGATGTTATGTTAGTTCACGCACGAACTAATGTCATACTTTAATCAACGGTTATCAATATCCGATTACATTGTGTATGTACACATATAATTCCACTTTATTTTCTGGAATAAATCCAAAACTATTTAATAATAGTCACTATTTAAGATATAATCAATGGCCATCTACTAAACAAAAAACATATACACGAGATATGTAGCCAGTGATAGATGAGTACAATTCCGAGCCGTTTTAGAGAGGTCATGGGTCGGCGGTATTACCATTAGGGGGCTTTGTTCATGCGACAACCCAGAAAGCCAGGAAAATCACACTTGGTCTCGTTTGGAGACTTACCTCGGCCACTGTACATCAGTCGTTATATATAACAAAATGTTTAACAGACGAGGAGGTGTTTTAACCTTTCGATTTAGAAATACATAAATTTGCAAATTTTATCGAAAGTCAGACAGCGGATATATATATCATATTAAACTTTGTACATTTAGAAATTAATTTTCTGTGTTTATTGACGTTATGAAAGAAAAAAGTTTCATTATATTTATATACCATTCCCTAGCATACGTATAGTAACGTTCAACATACGTTTGACCGGAAACGATTTCCGTAAAAATATCAATTAAATTCTGCTTCTCCAAAATGTTAGAAAGAGAGTAAAACTCCAGTAGGGTCCATATTTCTTTGTTCACAAAAACAACTCCGGACCTGTTCTTTTTATTAATGCTGAACAATTGATTTTCAAGTAACAATAACAAAATACATGTGTATGTGCAAATGAACTCATCACATAGATTTCCGGCTTGAAAAGTTCTTTATTAGAACGGCACTTAAGGGAGGATGGTGGGCTAGAACCGACATCACAAAAATATTTTAAATGTTACTATGCTCAAATTTTACGTCATATTTAAATGAGCAATTTAAATATGCAAATTGGATATTATCTCAATTTCCTGTATTCGGTCATACACACATCGACAACAGTTTGTGATCATGATTTAGGCGATTATTTATCAATGTCAGATGAATTATGTTAAACGTTTCATGCAATTCGTGCCTCGTGAATGAATGAAAGAAAGCTTTTTATCGCCTATAGCTATTATGATGGACTGAAAAGCCTGTTGATGTTTTATTTTATAGTGTTTCGTGTCGTGGTATGCTATTATGACGATAGACACCTTAGTTTGAACCGGATGTATAGATTGCATATCGTTTAAGGTGCTTCAGTATACCTTGTGCCGAGAAAGATTTGAGAAATAACCAAAAGTTTGAACCCCCTCCATTAATGTTTTGATGTGAGATACAATTTATCTGGTAAAGCATAATTAGGTGCAAAAACATTAAAAAGAGATATTTCAATATAAAATTATTTGAATTAGATAACAAATAATCAGAAACTAAAGAATTCAGAGAGCTTTTCTTAAATATTTTTTTGTGAAAGTTACAATAATATCCAAGTATTAGTATTGATCTATGTCGTGCTAGGCATGAATGAAAATCGGGTTAATGTCTAATTTGATGGTGTATGGTGATGTGGTATCATAACAATATATACTCTGGATGACATAGGTATGTACATACTATTGTTTCCATATTTTGGGAGAATATGAAATGATGTTATGTTAGTTCACGCACGAACTAATGTCATACTTTAATCAACGGTTATCAATATCCGATTACATTTTGTATGTGCACATATTATTCCACTTTATTTTCTGGAATAAATCCAAAACTATTTAATAATAGTCACTATTTAAGATATAATCAATGGCCGTCTACTAAACAAAAAACATATACACGAGATATGTAGCCAGTGATAGATGAGTACAATTCCGAGCCGTCTTAGAGAGGTCATGGGTCGGCGGTATTACCATTAGGGGGCTTTGTTGATGCGATAACCCTGAAAGCCAGGAAAATCACACTTGGTCTCGTTTGGAGACTTACCTCGGCCACTGTACATCAGTCGTTATATATAACAAAATGTTTAACAGACGAGGAGGTGTTTTACCTTTCGATTTAGAAATACATAAATTTGCAAATTTTATCGAAAGTCAGACAGCGGATATATATATCATACTAAACTTTGTACATTTAGAAATTAATTTTCTGTGTTTATTGACATTTATGAAAGAAAATAAGTTTCATTATATTTATATACCATTCCCTAGCATACGTATAGTAACGTTCAACATACGTTTGACCGGAAACAATTTCCGTAAAAATATCAATTAAATTCTGCTTCTCCAAATGTTAGAAAGAGAGTAAAACTCCAGTAGGGTCCATATTTCTTTGTTCACAAAAGCAACTCCGGACCTGTTCTTTTTATTAATGCTGAACAATTGATTTTCAAGTAACAATAACAAAATACATGTGTATGTGCAAATGAACTCATCACATAGATTTCCGGCTTGAATAGTTTTTTATTAGAACGGCACTAAAGTGAGGATGGTGGGCTAGGACCGACATCACAAAAATATTTTAAATGTTACTATGCTCAAATTTTACGTCATATTTAAATGAGCAATTTAAATATGCAAATTGGATATTATCTCCAATTTCCTGTATTCGGTCATACACACATCGACAACAGTTTGTGATCATGATTTAGGCGATTATTTATTGTCAGATGAATTATGTTTAAACGTTTCATGAAATTCGTGCCTCGTGAATGAATGAAAGATAGCTTTTGATCGCCTATAGCTATTATGATGGACTGAAAAGCCTGTTGATGTTTTATTTTATAGTGTGTCGTGTCGTGGTATGCTATTATGACGATAGACACCTTAGTTTGAACCGGATGTATAGATTGCATATCGTTTAAGGTGCTTCAGTATACCTTGTGCCCAGAAAGATTTGAGAAATAACCAAAAGTTTGAACCCCCTCTATTAATGTTTTGATGTGAGATACAATTTATCTGGTAAAGGATAATTAGGTGCAAAAACATTAAAAACAGATATTTCAATATAAAATTATTTGAATTAGATAAAAAATAATCAGAAACTAAAGAATTCAGAGAGCTTTTCTTAAATATTTTTTGTGAAAGTTACAATAATATCAAAGTATTAGTATTGATCTATGTCGTGCTAGGCATGAATGAAAATCGGGTTAATGTCTAATTTGATGATGCATTGTAATGTGGTATCATAACAATATATACTCTGGATGACATAGGTATGTACATACTATTGTTTCCATATTTTGGGAGAATATGAAATGATGTTATGTTAGTTCACGCAGTACATCGCTACTGTCACAATACTATATGAACACTGTTTACACTTATTTACACATAAATATATGTGCCGTAATTTATACAGAATGTGTTATTTAGCATTTAAACCACTGTATAATATCGTTATCCAACTAACCCAGATGGAATATAGATATCCGATATCTATGGCCTTGCAAACTATCGTGTGTTTGTGCTGCCACGATTTCAAAACAGTCACGTAATGATTTAAAAATAATTTCCGTGCTCAATTTAGAGGGGGATTCCCAACTAAATCGAGTGGTAAAGCTGGACATAGGGATTGACTGTGAACATTGGGACAGCACCGAAACATAACTGGATAGGAACAAAACGCGTACATTCAGTGAAAATTGCAACGTTTTTACCGTGATGTCCCTTTTAAATTGAATGCAAAATAAGTGGATGCATCTATTCAAATGACACATTTGCAGTCTTATTATCACCATAAATGATTCAAAGTGATATAATTTTGTTATCCGTGCTGAAACTGCGCATTTATTAATTACAATGTAGTTCGTTAACTTATTTCACCAGTAGTTTTACATTATAACCACCGGCATTAAAACTATGTCGTTTATCTTTTTTAAAGATATTTCTTGTTAATACCTAATATACGCTTGCAGAACTGTAAATGTAGTTTTTCGATGACACTTAAATTTTCAAAGCCCCATACTTGTACTGAATACAGACGGAACAGCCTTTTCAACAGCCATCCTTCATTATCGCCGACGTGACAATTATGACGTCACTATAATAATGACGTCATAATAAAGGTTTGGAAGTTATGGAGTGCGCTTGGTAAAGTTATATAATGGGGATGCAGTGTAAATGTAAATATTCATTTTTGCCATCCATACAGATAAAAGCAACAGAGAATACAGACATATTAACGAATGTTTACAGCCGACTAATTCTACACTGTTATGGAATAACTCAAATTCGACAAATACTGGACAAAACACGAATATAAAATAAATTACGAAGACATTCGAAAATAGAGTATGTATTCCGGTAGGGAAGGCGTAGGGGTTTTCAGCTTTGTATGCTTCGTGGACGACACCCGACATACTGATCACCTCAAAATGATAGTTACATATTAAAGGTGACAACAGAACAACTAGACATCTCAACAAATATCAAACATGTCTTGATTTAGATCGTACGAGGAAGTCAAATGTTTTTAGGCGGGATCATGCAATCGCAACATCGCGGGGAAATTTCCGGCAACACTCGGAAATCTACTTGAAGTGTTGCCGGAAATTTCCCCGATATGTTGCGATTGGGGATCATGATGTCGACCATTTAACTTCCACCCACGGTCTCACGCCGTGAGGAAAAAGCGGTGTCATCATTTAACTTCCACCCACGGTCTCCCGCCGTTAGAAAAAACCGTGTCATCATTTAACTTCCACCCACGGTCTCACGCCGTGAGGAAAAAGCGGTGTCATCATTTAACTTCAACCCATGGTCTCACGCCGTGAGGAAAAAGCGGTGTCATCATTTAACTTCAACCCATGGTCTCCCGCCGTGAGGAAAAGGCGGTGTCATCATTTCATACTGCTATTAATTTGCTATACAGTACATTATCATTGTATACACCTTAAGCTTTCTTTTTATATATTCGGATAACGAATTATATATATTAAGATAACGGAGGCAACCTTTTCTATTTCTAGAACCTTAATAGAGTTATCAATGTTGACTTGGAATTTCAGAATTTTAGCTGACACGGAGAAATCAAAATGTGACGGTCTATAAGTCGGTTGATTAGGATTGCTGACACGGAGAAGTCAAGATGTGACGGTCTATACGTTAGTTAATCAAGACAACTGACACGGAGAAGTCAAGATGTGACGGTCTATAAGTTAGTTAATTAAGACAACTGACACGGAGAAGTCAAGATGTGACGGTCTATAAGTTAGTTAATTAAGACAACTGACACGGAGAAGTCAAGATGAGACGGTTTATAAGTTAGTTAATTAAGATAACCGACACGGACAAGTCAAGATGTGACGGTCTATAAATTAGTTAATTAAGACAACTGACACGGACAAGTCAAGATGTGACGGTCTATAAGTTAGTTAATTAAGAAAACTGATACCACACCTTGTATAATTTTCTTCATTACAACAAGTTTTCATAATTTTGAATTGACCTCAGTCTGATCCGTTCAGTTATTTATTCTAACTTTACTTGTCCATGTTTAGAAATATCACCGGTGATAGTATCATTAGCACGGTAACATTTCTTATTGAGTTCATATCAACATGATGTAGGCATACAAATCTCATCCAATAACTAACAACTATATAATCAATTTCATCATAAACTAGATCTATTAAAGACAATATTCTAAATTTCATTTATGATACCAAAAAATGTATTATTTGGGGTAAGCCCTGTCACGATTTCCTTCATTTTAATCAAAACCTGTATGAGCTACATAAGGACGTATAGTATAATTAAGTATCAAGGTATGTTGGGGTATAGATCTGTTTGATATGGTGACTGATTTCTGCCATTTCGTTGTTTCGTTCTGGCGCCCCGACAGAACGATACTCTTCATCTCTTCGCCCCCGATAATTAGCGTTATGGCGCCGCGCCATAACGAAAAGACGCCACAACTCAACGCGAAAGAACGAAAACGTGAAGCCGCTAATAAGCGGGGCGAGTTAATTCGCCCCGCTAATCAGCGTCTTTTCGCCCCGCCATAACGCTGTTTAACGTTATGGCGCCCCGATAATCATCGTCTTTTCGCCCCGCCATAACGCTGTTTATCGTTATGGCGCCCCGCTAAACATCGTCTTTTCGCCCCGCTAAACATCGTCTTTTCGCCCCGACAAGACGATAATTATCGTTATGGTGCCTTCCGGCTAGTCATGCGCTGAGCAATCTTTCATAGAAGATGGCGAAGCAACGCAGTTATAAACCAACCTTTTGAACGGAGACAATACCACTAGTATCCTTTTTATTTAGCTTTAATAACCCTTTAGGTGAGTTTTAAAATGGTTTGGTACACATTGTACCGCTTATGTTCACTTGTGCTGTTTTATATATGTTCGAATATACGGTTAAGTTGTTTTTTCAATTTTACATTTTGAAATCATGATTTATATCCAGTAAAAATGTGTAACATGTTGTTAAATACAATTTCTGATAATTTTCCTTAAACATCGTCAGAACAGGATCTAATTAGTGAATATCATTTTGATGGCTACACGTACTCTGAGATTATTCTTATTCTTTTCTACCGACATCACGTGTCTATAAGGTTTGTATGTTTGTTTTTCAGATTATTTGGACAACGCTTCAAATATTTGTTTTTTACCACATCATTGATTCCCTCTTTATGAGGATGTTATATCTTTGATGTATTTTGAATGAAAAAGCATTGCATGTTATATATAGTGAGTTTACAAACCCACGTTTATGTTTATGTAATATTAATTATAAGCTATTTCAGCTGTAGACAACTGCATCGGATACTCAGATCACTAGGTCTTCGTCGTCAGGATGCGGTAGCGGATGAAGTAGTTCAAGCTATACAGGTAAGTGTATCCTCCTTATTTGGTAAAATACATACCTGGTGAAACGTATCATTTTATTCTAGTATGATTTATAATGAAGCCCTGATAGGAATATATAAAACGCAGATGCATTTATAGTTGTAATCGCATTTGTCGCATATTCTTTAATAAAAAAAAAGAAAAAAAGAAAAAAAAAACCCCAATAATTGCGGCCATTTGTGATGAGCAACCAATTTTCCGCCATTCGCATATGTCGTATGTATTGTTGATCAAGTTTCACAGTATGAATGTGTTCAGAAAGTGGTCAAGTTTGTGAACGATAAGCTGCATGTTGAACTGAGTGATAGTGATATCGATATAGCTCACAGACTGGGAAGATTCAACAGAGACAGACCTAGGAACACTATTGTAAAATTTGTTCGCCGTCGTAAGAGGAATGAAGTGATCGGAGCCCGGACCAAGTTGAAAAGAACCAAGTTTACTGTTTTTGAGGACCTTACCAGGGCAAATCAACGAATACTTCAGAAAGCCTACAAACTTTCCTGTGTGAAAAACACTTATAGCATGGATTGTAAACTTTTTGCTGTACTCACCAATGGAAAAAAGAGGAAACTTTTATTGGACACGCCACTTACAGAGGATTACCTTATGAAAGACTCCAACTTTTAGGGGCATACAAATCATATATGTGTTGTGAACTTTCGGTAACGTGACTGGGCACGGCGGTGCCACCAGGAACTTGTTTTCCTGGCTTATACCGAAAATTAGGACTGTGTTGGAATTCTTTTATTTCCTTTGTCTTGTGTGTTAGTGTATCGGATAATAGTGTGTTCAGTATACATGTGTTGTGTTTGTGTGATTTTCTGGGATTTCAACATTTCCGTAATACAAGGTAAGAATTTAAGGCTATTAATTTTTATTTATTTATTTTTTTTAAATATTTTTTCAGTCATTTCAGATAATTAAAAAGTGTATGGTATTATAAGTGTTTTAACTTAGAATTATTTCGTACAGTAATTCTTGCTTGTTTGCCTCGTTTTATTTAATTTTCTTTTATTCTTTATATCTACATAGATCTCAGTCCGAGGTATACGTAAAAGTCAGTTTCTCCGAGTTCCGGATCTTGGGCCCGGTATTCTAGTCGAAGTGTAGTAACTACTTTCGATGTAATAATTACCTGTAGCTAGCTATTTATATGCTGTTGGTATGTTGGAGGAAATTAGTGATATATATATATATATATATATAGAGGATATAAATCTACTTTGATAGATCGGGAACTAGACAAAGTCAGGGTACTTGACAGAGCCAGCCTTCTAGAATACAAAGTCAGAACTCCGACACAAAGGGTCCCTTGTGTTGTCACGTTCCATCCTAACTTGCCGTCTATGTCTTCCATTTTACATAATCATTGGCGCATCATCGATTCGTCAGCTGCACTCAGAGGGATCTTTCCAGAACCACCGTTATTGGCCTATCGTAAACCAAAAAATGTAAGAGATCTGGTGGTGAGCAGCAAATTACATTCATCTGCCTCTGTCGTTACAACAGGCTCCTTCAACACATGCAGCAAAAAAAACGTGCAAATTGTGCCCATACACTGACACTGGGAGACACGAATGTCCTAGTTTTTTCATATTTTCTCCTAATTTAGAACTTTTCACCAATTTTACCAAATAAGCACTAATTTAGCACAGCACAGACTATTTTTTCAGAAACATATCTAATTATTAAATTCACACACTAGTTTTTTGCCTTCAAGCCGAATTTTGTGAAATGTACCTAATACTTCTGTGATAGGCACTAATATTGTTTTCAGTGTCTATTATTTCCCTCAATGTCTAAAAAAAGATGAATACTATCTAATTCTCTCGTTAATGTCTAAAACTAGGTGAGGTGTCCTATTATTCTTCAATTTTGACTATTTTTCTTGGTCGGTACTAGAAATATTGGACAGTGTCTAAAATTGGAGAAAACGACTAGTTTTCTTGGGACAAGGACTAATTTTGACAGATTTGCCTCGGGCTATTTATGGCACAGCAACACCAGCACTGCTAGCTGTATACTACCTTACCTGGACAGCAGTAATCCCTGACCACCAAGCTCAGTGGCTAGCCCCGACCTGGAGTGCTCATCCATGAAGCTGTCTTATATAATTACCTAATTGATGGATCAGGTCTTGAAATAATTAGGACACAATAGGGAAATATTTCATCATTGTGATAATTTATTTGTGAAAATTAAAACACATACGTCTAAAGTTTAGTGATATGAAAAGGACTACCCAAAAAGCTGATGAATATTTCATCAATTAAAGGATTTATTCAGAAAAATGGAGAACAAACTGTTATATTGAACATATAATCATAGACGTATATATCACAATATTGTTTATGTTTTAGTGACTAAATGCTATATCTATCTTTGATAACACAATAGCTTAGCAGATAATGACAATTAGTCAGCGACAGTGGTACATATATACAGGATAATACAATATTTCACACTTTCAAGTTTGCATTGTGACACTGTATTTCATTGCATCATAAGCAAAAGTATATGTCTGCAAATAGCTTATCTCTCATCATACGTCAAAGTATAAATAGTAATATAATTAATTTTAAATAGTTGGGTTATAATACAAGTAGTATTTTATCAATACTGATCGATTACATGGTGCTATCAGGTTCCTAAAACATCTCTCTTTGCCATATCTGTATTAGTTTCAAGTGTATCTTATAGCTGGGTATATCTGTAAAAGACTATTGGACTACTTAATTTATCAATGATATAGGCTACTTTATTATAGATATTAAAAGTTATAATGGTTTGTATTCCATGTAAAGGACTTGGTATAAGGTTATGGTATGTAGTAATTGTCGTGAATAGAATAGCAGAAATTGTCAAAATAACAGTTTAGTTTACAGTGTATATATTCAAAGTTTCAACATTTTGCATTCCATGCATGGGACTTATAGGTTATGGTATGCAGTAGGAGAAATTGTCAAAACATCAGCTCATATTAAAGTTGGATATGACGTAGTGATAAACATAAAAGATATATAATCAAACTTTTCTCCATATACATGAAGAAGCAGATTTTGATAGTATTACATAAAAGCAGGATGAAGGTATATTTTTTAGATCACAATGTAACTTATATCATCACTTATGTCAGTAAATAACCAAAAATAATACCCTGTTATAAAGTGACACTTCAGTCAATAAACAAAAGAAGTGTAACCTTTCCTAACCTTGGCTTTTGTTTCAGCTCACCCAGGTATCACACCTTCACGCCTGAGTGAGCCCCTCCTAGTCCCTAGCTCTACAGGTAAATACCAACACCAGATCAGTATTAAACCAATTATTTATTCTAATTGTTTTCTTCTTTTTTTATTTCCCTCTAAAACACTGACCAATTTGATAGTTCATAGCTTGAAATATAGCTTTATAATATATAAATATAGTTAATATAATAGTAGTTAAACGTTAAATAATTTTGTGAAAAAAACATTTTTGCATGATGACAGGGTACCACCAGGTTCTTTTCATGGAAAGCGACATTCGCCAGCATCTTATCATTTTCAAGATTCAAAGTTGAAGTTTTCATGTACATTTTTTCATGATAGGTTATTCATTATTGATAGTAATATTTAAACTTTTGCCTTACGTTTATATGAGTGTATACGGACAAAAGCCCCACCCAAATTCTTAAGTTTTAACTATTTTATTAAAAAATAATTGATTGATAGTATTATATAATATAATTATATGTAATACAAAACTCCTAAAGCAAATGAAAATTAATATTATGTTACACTCTTTAAATTTAAAAATTACACACCTTCACGCCTGAGTGCTGAGTGGGCCTCCCTCAGTCCCCTGCTTTACAGGGAAATATTAACACCTATATATATTAAACATGTTTCATTTTTTGTTTCTCTCTGTAACATTGTGACCAAAATGATAATTCAATGAATATATTTTCTTTTATGTGTAACTGTTGAACTACGATATTTGTCACAGTGTTTCAACGAAAAATGAAACAAACAAAAAATTAGAATGGGTAATTTGTCTAAACCTTATCTGTTTATCTGGTGTTGGTTGGTATTTACCTATAGAGCAAAAAAACTTTGGGAGGCTCACTCAGGCGTGAAGGTGTGATATCTTGCCAACCTGAAACAAAAGTCAAGGATAGTAAGGGGTAGGCTTCTTTTGTTTCGTGATTAAAGTGTCACTTTGTAACAGGGTCTTATTTTTGAGTTGTTTACTAACAGGAAGTGATGATATAAGTTACTTTGTGATCTGAAAGAGGTTATTTGATCTGCTACCATAGTTTTCTTATATTCTACTATATGTATGCTATCACTATGTCCTATCCAACTTTAATATGAGATGATTTTTTGACAATTTCTCCTACTGCATATCATAACCTGAAAGTCCTATGCATGGAATGCAAAATGTTGCCACTTTGAATATATACAGTAACTACGTAACTATATACTATTATATTACTATTTATACTCATAAAGTATGTTGATAGATAAGCTATTTAGCCGTCATATTGTGTTCATGATGCAATGAAATACAGTGTCACAATTATTAATGCTAACTTGAAAAGTGTGAAATATCCACTTCTGTCGTGAGCTGCATCATTGTATTATCCTGTATACATGTACCTCTGTCGCTGACTAATTGTCATTATCTGCTAATCTATTGTGTTATCAAAGATAGATATAGCATTTAGTCACTAAAACATAAACAATATTGTGATATATACGTCTATGATTATGTTCAATATAACAGTTTGTTCTCCATTTTTCTGAATAAATCCTTTAATTGATGAAATATTCATCAGCTTTTTGGGTAGTCCTTTTCATATCACTAAACTTTAGACGTATGTGTTTTAATTTTCACAAATAAATTATCACAATGATGAAATATTTCCCTATTGTGTCCTAATTATTTCAAGACCTGATCCATCAATTATGTAATTATATAAGACAGCTTCATGGATGAGCGCTCCAGGCCAGGGCTAGCCACTGAGCTTGGTGGTCAGGGGTAATCCTGGTAAGGTAGTATACAGCTAGCAGTGCTGGTGTTGCTGTGCCATAAATAGCCCGAGGCAAATCTGTCAAAATTAGTCCTTGTCCCAAGAAAACTAGTCGTTTTCTCCAATTTTAGACACTGTCCAATATTTCTAGTACCGACCAGGAAAAATAGTCAAAATTGAAGAATAATAGGACACATCACCTAGTTTTAGACAGTAACGAGAGAATTAGATAGTATACATCTTTTTTTAGACATCGAGGGAAATAATAGACACTGAAAACAATATTAGTGCCTATCACAGAAGTATTAGGTACATTTCACAAAATTCGGCTTGAAGGCAAAAAACTAGTGTGTGAATTTCATAATTAGATATGTTTCTGAAAAAATAGTCTGTGCTGTGCTAAATTAGTGCCTATTTGGTAAAATTGGTGAAAAATTCTAAATTAGGAGAAAATATGAAAAAACTAGGACATTCGTGTCTCCCAGTGTGAGTCCACAGACACGTTTAAATGTGAAATAAACAACCGTGTTTATCACATTTACAAACACTGACATGCACATCAGCCAATGTTGTATATCTCCTCTCCTGCAAAAAATGCAAAATGCAGTATGTTGGAGAAACCAGCACAAAGCTCAACATCAGAATCAACAATCACCGTTGCTCCATCAAGCAAAACAGACCAGACTTTCCTGTGGCAAGGCATTTCAATTTACCTAGTCACAGTTGGAAGGATATGCAGGTGGTCGCCATTGATCACTGTCCTACCTGGAATGAAACGAAACGTCGTTCCAGAGAAAGATACTGGATCACCAATCTCCAAACCTGCTACCCTCGGGGTATGAACGAACGTTAAAGACGTCTTCTGGATATACTCTCCATCTGACCATTATATCTATTCATGTAGTTAATTATTCAATTTGTTAAATTTTTCATAATTGCTGTTGCTCTTTGAGACTCACATTTAGTCGCCTCCCGCCATCATGCAACAGCATCTTGGTCCGAGTTGGTCCGAATCGTCTGTTTCCCGTAGCGTCCTGTAGGGACACTTCGGCATTCGTATTTCTTATATTTTCAGTCTTGATAAATATTCGTAGCAGTTTTTTCACACCACTCTCTATAATTCTTATGATCTAACACATATTTTTCTAAAGTTTTTCAGACTTTGTACACGATATTTAATCAATCACTGTAGAGACGATAATGCAACATTTTTTTTATATAAATGCAATGTCGTCCACTAGCAGTCTTTAGGGACGAATCGTCTTTGAACTCTTCGGAATACTTTCACGTGCGGGGGAATTCAAAATATCTCTGCCGTTGGTCGCATAGCGTTCTAGTGTTTGAACATGATGCAGTCACGCTAGTATCCGCCTTCGGCCCACGTTTGCCGTAAAGCTTTCGACTCAGTTTCTTGGGGTTTTGTTGAGAAGATTTTTCATTTTTTTTGGAGCAGGTATAATAAAATGGATTAAGGTATTTCACACTAATGTCAGTGCAACAATTAATCAGGGGGGGGGGGGGGGGGGGGGGGGATTTTTCATCCTTCCTCGAGGTACAAAGAGGCTGCCGACAGGGGGACCCGGTCGCACCGTACATTTTTATCATGTGTGCTGAAATTTTAGCTCTAAAATTAAGAAATAACAAGAACATAAAAGGTATTGAAATAGACAAGTGTCCCATCCTACTCTCACAGTATGCCGACGATTCTTCTTTGGCTTTAGACGGCACTGAGAAGTCAATTAAAGAATCTATCTCTGTATTAGATTCTTTTGCACGCATGTCTGGCTTGAAAATGAATATTTCTAAAACACAGGTAATTTGGATTGGAAATTAGAAATTTTCTGAGGACACTTATCTCCCAGAGCTAAACTTACAGTGGGGTAGACAGATATTTACACTTTTAGGTATTGAGTTTCACGTTAATTTACATGAGATGCCGAAAATGAATTTTGATAAAAAATTGACAAAATTGAAAACTTTATTACAAATTTGGAAAAGGAGATCTTTAACACCTATTGGAAGAATACATATTATTAAATCACTTCTGATATCACAGCTTAACCATCTATTTATCTCTCTACCTAATCCTGATGAATCCTTTCTTATGAAACTCAATACCATTCTATTTGAATTTTTGTGGAATAGCAAAACAGACAAAATCAAAAGAGAAGTAGTTGTTCAAGATTTTTTAAGTGGTGGCCTGAAAATGATTAATTTGAAAGCTTATGTAGATTCTTTAAAATTATGTTGGATACGAAGACTTTATCAGACCACAGCCAAATGGCAAGTCATTCTTAAAAGTTTCATAAACATAGATGTGCTAGCCAATTGTGGTGAAGATTATGTACAGATTTGTCAGAAAAAAATGAAAAATAAGTTCTGGATTGATGTTTTTAAAGCTTGGAATAGGCTAATATTTATGAATGAAAAATAGTTTTAGAGAAGATTCCATTCTGAAATCACCCATTTGGTTTAACAGGAATATAACTATTGGAAGGAAGTCAGTGTTTACTAAGTCTATTTTTGAGAAAAATGTTCTTACAGTTAATGACCTAATAAAAGATCATAGTTTGGGGGATTTCTACACTTTTCATGAGTTTCTTCAGATATACAATATTACCCCAGGTACTACAAATTTCCTTCATTACCATAGTATCTTATCAGCAGTAAAACAATTTTTATCCTCAGTTGAAATTCCTAAATCAAAGCTTCAATATCCTTTGGTACCTTTGAACATAGAAGTATTTTTGAGGAAAAGAAAAAGATCCAGATATTTCTATAACATTTTAATACAAAATAATATTATACCTACTGGGAAAGTTAAGTGGATTAAAGAGTTTGAACTGAATGATGCAACTTGGGCTCAAATATACAAAACTCCTTTCGTTGTCACTAAAAATACCAAACTACAATGGATCCAGTATAGGATTAACCACCACATTTTAACAACAAACTCTTTCCTTTTCAAGGCGCGTCTTGCCATTTCTCCTCGCTGTATTTTATGCAACGCTGAAACGGAAACAATAACACATGCTTTGTGGGAGTGCCAAGAAGTACAAACCTTACTTGTTGGTTTCACAATCTTACTTGATGCTTTATTTATTCCATTTGCTATTAATAAACAATCCTTTATTTTTGGATTGCATTCTCCAAACTCTATTTCCTACAAAGCTGACAACGAAATACTTCTTCTTATCAAGCAATATATATACAGTATGAGATGCCTCCACAAGTCCCTCAATATCAATAGTCTTATCAGCACTATAAAAGATTACTATAATTTGCAAAAATATATTGCCTACAGTCAGGGTGAAAGGGTACAGGAAAAATTCGAAAAAGAGTGGAAAAAATGGGAAACAATATCCAATCTCTAGTTTTTCTTGTATCAGTTTTTATGAAATGATTGTCACAGTTTCTGCCGATATAATATTTTTCATATACATTAACTTAGAAGTTTTATCCTGTATCATCCCAACAATCTCTCTCTCTCTCTCTCTCTCTCTCTCTCTCTCTCTCTCTCTCTCTCTCTCTCTCTCTCTCTCTCTCTCTCTCTCCTTGATAGGATGTGTAATGGTTATATGTGTAATTTGTTCATGTGTTTGTCATTGTATGTGAGGATATGTTTTTGTATCTGTGTGTGTGTTTGTTTGAAGTGAGTCTACTATATGTGTGCCAGAATAGGCGTGAATGTGTAGTTAAAGACGCATGTTCATGAGAAGGATGATGATGATGATGATGATAATGATGCATGATGATAATATATGATGCATGATGATGATATATACTGATAATGATGATGTGTGATGATGATAATGATGCATGACATTGCATGGTGATGATTAAGATTATGATGACGATGTGTGTTTGACTATAATGATGATGATGCATGATGATGATGATATATGATGATTATGATGCGCGATGATGATGATATATGATGATGATATATACTGATAACGATGATGCGTGATGATGATGATGCATGACGTTGCATGATGATGATTAAGATTATGATGACAATGTGTGTTTGACTATAATGATGATGATGCATGATGATGATGATATATGATGATTATGATGCATGATGATGATGATGATAGTGATGCATGATGATGATATATGATGTATGATGATGATGATATATGACCCATGATGATGATATATACTGATAATGATGAGGCGTGATGATGATGATATATGATGATGCGTGATGATGATGCATGATAATGATGCATGATGGTGATAATATATGATGAAAATGCATGCTTACTTATATGATACATGATGATGATGCAAGAAGATGATAATGATATGATGATCATGATCATCATCGCAACATGTATGTTTAAGAGTGTGTGTATGTATGTTTTTTCTTTGTCTGGTTTTTTTTTGTCATCCATGTCTGTTGTTTTAATATGTGAAAAACTATGTACACATATATATCCATGAAAAGGGTCAGCACATTGTATACATATTATTACATATTATATGAAAAGAGTTGCAAAAAATAAGTTAAATGACATAATAAGGTAAAATAACCTAAAATAATAAGAATCTATTGAATAAACTGGTATCTTAATTGTAATTATGATTTTTGTCATCTTTGTACATTTCACAATACAGCAAGACATACAATGCAGTGGTTATAGAAGCAAGACGCGTCGTCTTTTGACAAGGCATGGAATAGTAGTTGTAAGGTAAGAGTCTCCTCTCCACCCCTTCCCAAATAACAACACAAATGCAAATATAAATTTGCCGTACTAGCGTGCCTGAATTTTACAGTCGGCGTTAATCCTTCCTAGATAATGAGTAATACATTAATTGGCTCCACATGATCACAAGAACAATGGCTGTATGGAAGATTCGTGTGACTACAATGTATGATACGCAAACAACTCCCCATGTTCAGTTCAACACCTGTCGCCCAGAAAAAAACGGAGATAGCCCCCGGAAATCTGTATCCAATTGGCGGGAAAACAATTATTGCCCATACAGGAGAACCTAGGGGTAACGTAGGACCAACGTTATTACAACAAATTCTAGCCATTATAGCTATACCAAAACTTGGAAAACCTACCGAGTAACAAAGCTGTCTAAGATCTTTAACGAAATAGTTATAAGAATAAAAACAAATTCTGTGTCCGCACTGCTGAGATGGTAGCTAGTATATGACCCTACACTACCACGTGTACGTACCCAAACACGTACCCCGCGCACTCCATGCACGTGCAACGCACGATCGTCATACAGTGTCGATTGAGACAAAAAATTCCCGCTATACTGCCGAAACGCTGGAATATTTAATTATGTTCGTCAGAAAAAAAAAAAAACAAACAAATCAAAACAAACCATATTATTCGTAAACACAATGCATGGCATGAAAAGTAAAACAAGTATCAATATTAATCAAACTTTGAGAACATTTACGGCATTTCCATTTCTGAACATGAACAAAGATATGCTCTCGAAATGATGTTCGCTTTTGTTCATTTACCTTCGTTTCCTGCACTTACTCACATTTTAAGTTTATCCGGTATACGTGCATATGACACATTCATCCAGTATACAATGTACATGTGGGTGACACGTGTACCCGGTTTACCTAAAAGTGACACGTCTAGTATACATGTATATGTGTGTGATATGTACACCAGGTATACATGTATGTGACATGTGAACCCGGTATAATGAAATGAATCTTCTTATTTAGATGGTATTTTTATTAAGATATACGTGCATCATATATACATATAGCATATACATAGGTATACATCTGTACATGTATCGGTACAGGCCTGTCCCGGGCGAGAGCCCAGCCCAGGACTTAGTGTCCAGGAGTGGCTCCCTGGAAAACCGACTACATAATATAGTAACATCTTCCTAGACTATTAGCAGATGTATGTTACGACAGTATTCATGTTGACACGGCAGAGACCCAGCAAGGACTTAGTCGTCAGGTTTGCATCCTCATAAG
>NC_047025.1:19287-54491 GCF_902652985.1 Pecten maximus
AAAAATAAATCACTGGTCATAAACGATGTCCAGTATATACACAGTTTCTATAGCTTCAGATCTAGCTATTACTTTCAATTCCTTAGCATGGAATTAATCCAGAAATTAAGTACTTCCACAGAAAAATGGTTACTCCAAAGAATTAAACCAGTCATTTCACTAAATTCCAAATGGGATATGTTCTCTGATCCATTTTGCTTAACACGTGTTCATATCAAGGATCTGGTACATTTAAGTGCAGTTTAAAATATCACCGAAACTTCACAGTTTGTTTACTAGTACTATATACACAGTATCTATTCAACTCGAGACAATCCATCTGCATTGGCATTGTCCTGACCACGTCGGTACTCTATAGTGTAATGAAACTGCTGTAGAGCAAGGGCCCATCTCAAAAGTCTCTGGTTCTTTTGCTTGGTCCTGTCAAGCCATTTCAAAGGATTAATATTGTGGTCTGTTTGGATTGTAAACTTTACTCCACTGATATAATAGGCAAAAGACTCCACACTCCATACGATAGCCAAACATTCTTTCTCTACTGTAGAATAATTTTGTTCTCTTGGTAACAGTTTCCTGCTGATGTAGGCAATAGGATGTTCCTCATCATCAATTACCTGACTAAGCACAGCTCTAATAGGTACGTTGCTAGCATCTGTCTGTATAGTAAAAGGTTCGTTGAAGTCCGGATTTGCTAGTACTGGTGCCCTCGTCATTTCGTCCTTCAGGTTATTGAATGCCTTCACACTGTCATTTGTCCATTGGATTTGTCTCGGACGATCTTTTCTGATCAGATTTGTCAATGGAGCAGCTAGCTCGGCATACTTTTTGACGAAACGTCGGTAGTACCCTGTCATACCGAGAAATGATCTAATCCCTTTTTTCGTTAGTGGAAGGGGGAAATCAACCATTGCTTGAACCTTCCGGTTATCTGGTTTGAGCTTTCCTTTCCCTACCACATGTCCCAGACAGTATAGTTCCTCTTCACCAAACTGACATTTTGAAGGCTTTACTGTTAGCCCACTGTCTCTGAGTCGATCAAAAACAGTCTTGATGTGTAAAAAGTGGTCCTCCCACGTGTCACTATATACCACTATGTCATCAAAATAGGCGACAACATGTTCTACTCCTGCTAATAGTCATCCGTGCAAATGTAGCAGGTGCTGTTTTCATTCCAAAAGGCATCACCTTGAATTGGTACTGCCCAAATTCTGTCACAAATGCAGACTTCTCTTGTGAATCCTGTGACAAAGGTATTTGCCAATATCCCTTTGCTAGATCCATTGTGCTGAGATATTGCGCTTTACCCAGCTTCTCAAATATCTAATCTACCCGAGGTATTGGATATCCATCACACAGTGTTACGTCGTTCAGCCTTCTGTAATCCACACATAGGCGAGTAGTGGTGTCCTTCTTTTCCACCAAGACTATTGGAGATGAGTAAGGGCTGAATGAAGGTGTTATGTAACCGCGATCCAACATATCATCCAACATTCTCTTAACATCCTGTTTCTTTGCTTGAGGAATTCGATATGGCTGCTGTCTTATTGGTTTTTCAGACGTTGTTCTCAGGCTGTGTGTACCTAATGATGTCCTACCTGGATTTGGATTGATGACGTCACTATATTCCTCACAAAGTTGGCGTATCTCCTGACGTTGTGATTGGTTTAAGTTCTTCCCAAGCTTAACATCCAGCGTATCCTCAATTGTTGGGTTGGAAACAGCCAGGTCACATTTCTGGACAAACATGACATTCTGTACAGCCGTGTTGTAATTGCGTAACAAGTTGATGTGATAAACAACTCGCTTTCGACGTCCACCGACATTGACCTCGTAGTTAACGTCATTTACTTTCCTTACGACCCTGTATAGTCCTTTCCACTGCGCTACCATTTTTGAACTGTCCGAAAAACCTGTTTCTTCATGGGGTACCTCCCTATAAGCGAACAATGCATATGGCAACAGTTCGTCCCATGCTTCATTATTTGACGTGCAGAGCTTTTTTAACACAGCTTTGAGAGTTGCGTTAAATCTCTCTACCTTTCCATTAGCTTGTGGATGATATGGTGTCGTTGTTATGCCTTTGATTCCCATCACACGGTAGAGTTCTTGAATCATTTTTGAGGTGAAGTTAGTGCCCTGGTCTGTAAGAATAACACTTGGCACGCCCCCCTACTGAATAGTTCCACCAATGTGTCTGCTATGGTTTGTGCATCAACATTCTTCAACGCAAAAGTATGGTGGCTGATTTCTGCCATTTCGTTGTTTCGTTCTGGCGCCCCGACAGAACGATAATCTTCGTCTTTTCGCCCCCGATAATTAGCGTTATGGCGCCGCGCCATAACGAAAAGACGCCACAACTCAACGCGAAAGAACGAAAATGCGAAGCCGCTAATCAGCGGGGCGAGTTAATTCGCCCCGCTAATCAGCGTCTGTTCGCCCCGCCATAACGCTGTTTATCGTTATGGCGCCCCGATAATCATCGTCTTTTCGCCCCGCCATAACGCTGTTTATCGTTATGGCGCCACGCTAAACATTGTCTTTTCGCCCCGACAAGACGATAATTATCGTTATGGCGCCTTCCGCCTCGTCATGCGCTGAGCAATCTTTCATAGAAGATGGTGGAGCAACGCAGTTATAAACCAACCTTTTGAACGGAGACAATACCACTAGTATCCTTTTTATTTAGCTTTAATAACCCTTTAGGTGAGTCTTAAAATGGTTTGGTACATATTGTACCGCTTATGTTCACTTGTGCTGTTTTATATATGTTCGAATATACGGTTAAGTTGTTTTTTCAATTTTACATTTTGAAATCATGATTTATATCCAGTAAAAATGTGTAACATGTTGTTAAATACAATTTCTGATAATTTTCCTTAAACATTGTCAGAACAGGATCTAATTAGAGAATATCATTTTGCTGGCTACACGTAGTCCGAGATTATTCTTATTCTTTTCTACCGACATCACGTGTCTATAAGGTTTGTATGTTTGTTTTTCAGACTATTTGGACAACGCTTCAAATATTTTTTTTTACCACATCATTGATTCCCTCTTTATGAGGATGTTATATCTTTGATGTATTTTGAATGAAAGAGCATTGCATGTTATATATAGTGAGTTTACAAACCCACGTTTATGTTTATGTAATATTAATTATAAGCTATTTCAGCTGTAGACAACTGCATCGGATACTCAGATCACTAGGTCTTCGTCGTCAGCATGCGGTAACGGATGAAGTAGTTCAAGCTATACAGGTAAGTGTATCCTCCTTATTTGGTAAAATACATACCTGGTGAAAAGTATCATTTTATTCAGCTCATATACTCACTTCGGATAAGTTATTCCAGTATGATTTATAATGAAGCCCTGATAGGAATATATAAAACGCAGATACATTTATAATTGTTATCGTATTTAAAAGAAAGGTTTGACTGTATGATCAGACTGATATTGATAAACTGAAAGTCATGATTAATAGTATCCCATGGCTTGACAGATTTGCGAACCTATCACATGTCAATGAAATGTGTAATTTCTTTACTGAGAAATTCCTTGATGCCGTTGACAAATGTATACCGTCCAAAGAAATAGTAGTACGCGATAGTGATAAACCGTGGATGAATGGAATAGTTAGACGTAATATGAGAAAAAGAGATCGACTTAAAAAAATAATGTTCAATAATAGAACCGAGTCGAACAAAAAAAAATATAAGTATATGAGAAATAGAGTAAACAATATGATCAAGAGGGCTAAAGAAATATTTTATGATAATATAAATACAGTTATAGATAAAAGTACTAACAGTCCTAAGACGTATTGGAAACTTCTTGGGAACATTCTTAAAAGTAAAAAAACCCAGATATATCCCCTTTACTAGATAGTACTACAAACGAAATAATATACGACAATGATAGAAAATGTGAATTACTAAACAATTACTTTAGCTCTGTGTGTACTTTACCTGAAAATGATATAGATAAACCATTGCCAGCTTTTGAGAGGCGGACTGATTCTATTTTATCAGAAATACATATAGATTACAGTGAAGTTGAAGATATTATAAATAATCTAGATGTTAATAAGGCGTCTGGCCCTGACGGAATTAGCCACAAAATGTTAAAACTACTGTCCAGTGAAATAGCTATACCGCTATCTTTTATATTTAACTATTCTTTGTCTTCCTGTATATATCCTGACAATTGGAAAATTGCGCATGTCATGCCTATTTTTAAGGCTAATGACGCAAGCATTGTCTCCAACTACAGACCTATCTCACTGCTAAGTTGTATAGGTAAACTATTTGAGCGTGTAGTACATAAACATATTTATAATTTTTTAATCGAAAATGACCTTATTTATAAATATCAGTCCGGGTTTCTACCAAACCATTCCACAACACATCAACTTATCGAGTTATATCATTCAATAATTACATCATTAGAAAATTATGAGCATTCGATTTTAATTTTTTGTGATTTTTCAAAGGCCTTTGACCGTGTGTGGCACAAAGGTCTTCTACATAAACTTAACAATTATGGTATCTCAGGACCTCTTCTAAGATGGATAACTAGTTATCTGTCGAACAGAAAACAATCAGTTTTTATTAATGATTCTATATCTTCGAGTAAGACTATAAATGCTGGTGTCCCTCAAGGATCAGTTCTAGGTCCACTTTTCTTCCTTCTTTATATAAACGATATTTCATGTGAACTTTCTTCCCTATCTAGACTCTTTGCAGATGATACCTCTCTTTCTTATTCGTCCCATGACTTAAACACTATTGAAGCAGACGCAAACGCAGATCTTATTAAACTTGAAGTCTGGTCTAAAGAATGGCTAATGTCCTTTAATCCTACTAAAACTGAGGCCCTGGTTATCTCAAATAGGCAACTTCCATTTATCCCATCTTTAACATTCAACAATACCCCAATTCAAATCACTAACCAACATAAACACTTAGGTGTCGTTTTTTCTAATGATTGTAAATGGAATATCCATGTTGAATATATGGTTAAAAAAGTTAATAAATATATAGCCACACTTCGTAAATTAAAACTTATCCTAAATAGGAATACATTAGAAAAAATGTATCTTACTTATATTCGACCTCTACTCGAATATGCCTGCGAAGTATGGGACAACTGTGGTACAACAAATTCATTGCTATTGGAAAAAATAAATTTAGAAGCTGCGAGAATAGTTACAGGGCTGCCCATATTCACAAAAAAAGATTTCTTATATCAAGAAACCGGCTGGTTACCCCTTGCGAAGAGAAGGGATGCTCGGAAACTGTCTTTATTCTATTCTATAGTTAATAATTTGTCACCTACTTTTCTCGTCGACTTATTGCCAATGTATATTGGAAATATAATTCCATACAATTTGCGAAATGCACATCTTTTGAGAGAACAACACTTTCGTTTACAACTTTCAAACAATTCTTTCTTTCCCTCTACGTCAAAACTCTGGAACGACTTGAATATCACTATTAGAAACTCGCCTTCTCTAAGTTCTTTTAAGTCAAATGTAAAGAAATCTATGACAGCAAACAATATATTATATAGTAAGCATTTTATAAACTATGGACCTAGGAATTTAAATATTATCCACAGTCGACTGAGAAATCGAGCTAGCACACTAAACTATGATCTTTTTAGAGCTAATCTCGTAGATTCACCCGAGTGTCAATGTGGGCATCCCTGTGAAGATTGCTATCATTTTTTCCTTATCTGTCCTTTGTATGCCAATTTAAGAAGAACACTTATTACTGAAATATTATGGTACGGTCCTGCCAACATCGATGTTCTTTGTAAAGGTGATCCTAATATTTCACCAAATGACAATGTAAAAATCGCCAAAGCTGTGCAAAACTTCCTGAGAAGGTCGGGTAGATTCGACTAGCTGCCGTTTCTTACTCCCCCTCCCTTTTTCCTCTCCTTTTCTTAATCTTATTAGTTCATAAACTTGCTTCAAAAGTGTCCTATCTATCCGTACTTTATATATAGTGTATGGACAACAATGGATCAATTGAATCCATCTAAAAATGTAGGTTGTATTTCTGGTCCTTCCGGATCCAAACGGCACTTGAGAAACGTAGTTAACTGGAAGAGCGGACGGAACCAGGAGAAAGCCACTTACGCACGGGATGTGATGAACATTTGAAACAGCTGAAAGATTGGAAAGTGAATAGTGTAACAAGTGTCGTCTGTGTCGGGAAGGATCGGAAACACAATCTCAGTTCATTAATTTTACTTGTTGCAAGCTATACAAAACTATTGTCACCCCCCTCTCTCTCTCCTCCTGCCTGTCTCTCATTCTCTCTCTCTTTTTCCATCCCTAATAAAATATAACCTTTTTTTTTTTAAGAAAGACAATTCATAAATCATCTTTTGTTTATCATATTGTTGAATATTTGTACATATCATCATGTGACCACTGTATATTATCATATGTCATTTATGCGGGAAAGGTCATCAATAAGTTGGCAAAACTTACCGACCAATCCCTTTGTCATTTTATGTCAATAAAATATGTTTAAACTTAAACTGTTATCGTATTTGTCGCATATTCTTTAATAAAAAAAAACCCAATAATTGCGGCCATTTGTGATGAGCAACCAATTTTCCGCCATTCGCATATGTCGTATGTATTGTTGATCAAGTTTCACAGTATGGATATATGCATCACTTAAAACTATATACACATATATATCCATGAAAAGGGTCAGCAATTGTATACATATTATTACATATTATATGAAAAGAGTTGGAAAAAATAGGTTAAATGACATAATAAGGTAAAATAACCTAAAATAATAAGAATGTATTGAATAAACTGGTATCTTGATTGTAATTATGATTTTTGTCATCTTTGTACATTTCACAATACAGCAAGACATACAATGCAGTGGATCATCGCTTGGTTATAGAAGCAAGACGCGTCGTCTTTTGACAAGGCATGGAATAGTAGTTGTAAGGTAAGCGCCTCCTCTCCACCCCTTCCCAAATAACAACACAAATGCAAATATAAATTTGCCGTACTAGCGTGCCTGAATTTAGCAGTCGGCGTTAATCATTCCTAGATAATGAGTAATACATTGGCTCCACATGATCACAAGAACAATGGCTGTATGGAAGATTCGTGTGACTACAATGTATGATACGCAAACAACTCCCCATGTTCAGTTCAACACCTGTCGCCCAGAAAAAAACGGAGATAGCCCCCGGAAATCTGTATCCAATTGGGAAAACAATTATTGCCCATACAGGAGAACCTAGGGGTAACGTAGGATCAACGTTATTACAATAAGCCATTATAGCTATACCAAAACTTGGAAAACCTACCGAGTAACAAAGCTGTCTAAGATCTTTAACGAAATAGTTATAAGAATAAAAAATGTTCTGTGTCCGCACTGCTGAGATGGTAGCTAGTATATGACCCTACACTACCACGTGTACGTACCCATACACGTACCCCGCGCACTCCATGCACGTGCAACGCACGATCGTCATACAGTGTCGATTGAGACAAATAATTCCCGCTATACTGCCGAAACGCTGGAATATTTAATTATGTTCGTCAAGAAAAAAACAAACAAACAAATCAAAACAAACCATATTATTCGTTAACACAATGCATGGCATGAAAAGTAAAACAAGTATCAATATTAATCAAACTTTGAGAACATTTACGGCATTTCCATTTCTGAACATGAACAAAGATATGCTCTCGAAAAGATGTTCGCTTTTGTTCATTTACCTTCGTTTCCTGCACTTACTCACATTTTAAGTTTATCCGGTATACGTGCATATGACACATTTATCCAGTATACAATGTACATGTAGGTGACACGTGTACCCGGTTTACCTAAAAGTGACACGTCTAGTATATATGTGTGTGATATGTACACCAGGTATACATGTATGTGACATGTGAACCCGGTATAATGAAATGAATCTTCTTACTTAGATGGTACTTTTATTAAGATATACGTGCATCATATATACATATAGCATATACATAGGTATACATCTGTACCTGTATCGTTACAGGCCTGTCCCGGGCGAGAGCCCAGCCCAGGACTTAGTGTCCAGGAGTGGCTCCCTGGAAAACCGACTACATAATATAGTAGCATCTAACCTTTATAGTCCTAAGTCCTAGGTATGAGTATATATGATTGATTGATACATGATAATACGGAAGACGTCTGTCATATAGCCTCAGACAATATTAGATAACCATGTACAACATGTACAATTAATATCAGATCAACTACGTCAACAGGTAAACAGAGTTGGTGCCAAAGGGCAAATGTGTTATATAGAAATACAGATCTAGGAATATTTTTGGATATAAAATCTCATATATATTTTTAACTAAATTTTAAAATCATTTATTATATTTCACCGGTATACATATATGTAGGTGACATGTGTATCCGTTATACATATATGTAGGTGACATGTGTACCCGTTATACATGTAGGTGACATGTGTACCCGGTATACATGCATGTAGGTGACATGTGTATCCAGTAAACGTGTATGTAGGTGACATGTGTACCCAGTATACGTGTATGTAGGTGACATGTGTACCCAGTATACGTGTGTGTAGGTGACATGTGTACCCGGTATACGTGTGTGTAGGTGACATGTGTACCAGGTATACATGTAGGTGACATGTGTACCCGGTATACATGCATGTAGGTGACATGTGTATCCAGTATACGTGTATGTAGGTGACATGTGTACCCAGTATACGTGTATGTAGGTGACATGTGTACCCGTTATACGTGTGTGTAGGTGACATGTGTACCAGGTATACATGTAGGTGATATGTGTACCCGGTATACATGCATGTATGTGACATGTGTACCCGGTATACGTGTATGTGACATGTTAACCCGGTATACGTGTGTGTAGGTGACATGTGTACCCTTATACATGTAGGTGACATGTGTACCCGGTATACATGCATGTAGGTGACATGTGTACCCGGTATACGTGTATGTAGGTGACATGTGTACCCGGTATACGTGTATGTAGGTGACATGTGTACCCGTTATACATGTAGGTGACATGTGTATCCAGTATACGTGTATGTAGGTGACATGTGTACCCGGTATACGTGTATGTAGGTGACATGTGTACCCGGTATACGTGTGTGTAGGTGACATGTGTACCAGGTATGCGTGTATGTGACATGTTAACCCGGTATACGTGTACTTGTCATTTAAAAATTTATAGTTAATACTCATAAGCGGTATCCCTGTTTCATTTCGATTGACGTCGTCTATTAATTGTAATAAAGTGAATAAAACTTTATTTACCAGTATCGATCCCAATATGAAGTGTTTGTGCCTTTTGGTTATAGGGAAAGTTATATAAATGCTTCAGTATATTCGCAGCATGTGCACTTGAATTAAGACCAAGGTCAATACACAGATATACATTTGGTAGTTATTATACAATACCGCAATTGATGTTAAATATCATGTATGTTTGTGAAATATTAAAGGAGCTGAAACATCCCTTAACTTTGGCGTGAAAATTTACGTTTTTAACACTACACAGTGACCTTGAAATATTTGAAAAACATAAAGACACTAAAACAGATCAAATGGATCAAAATGCCATTATCCAAGTGATATATCGTCGCCATCTTGACCTTGAAATTCTGCATTATACCTTAGTTAAATCATGCTGAGAGAGAGAGATTGCAAATGAAATAACATGTATAAATATATCAGATATTTCATGTACAATAGAGATGTTTAATTCGATGAAATACATGATTAACATTGAACACTACTTGACTAATGTTGAGTTGGCTTGCTTTTTTCACTTCAGGAGCAATGTGTTGACTCTTCAGCGCGAACTGGACCCGGACGGTGTTCGTAGCAGACAGATGCACCGAAGGACCTAGTATCCTTATACATGTCGATGGCTTTGACAAACTGAAACGATTTGGTTTTGCCATTCACGATGCAATATGCGGGTATTTTTTTTCACATCAAAGCTTATTTTTCATTTCTATCTGAAGTACAGTATGTAAATAGGTATGGAATATGTGCGATATCATTTTGAGGTCGAGGTCAATATACATTGTACGTAGCGGTAGATTAAGTTTCTTCATTAAAACAATATTGGAAAAAAGTCTAGTTTTCTTTCATATCAACTTCACATTCCAATTTCGTTTCTTTTTTCGAAATAGTCGTGTCTGTTTACAACGACATTCAAGCGACATCACACGTGTTTTGACGGTATGCACAAAGTGTTTTTAATGTTACCATGTTGTTATTTAACAATTGAATGATTGGTAGATTGTATTTTTAGTCAAGGTGAATGCAATCCGAGTGACAAGGAAATGTAATGTTACATTAACATACGTAAAATTTTCCTTTTTCTAAATCCGTAGTTAATGTTCAGCCATTCCCCTAGTCTATGTTCATTTAAAAAAAAAAACGGCAAACTTAAAATCCATTAACCTCCTGTGATTGATTTGCATTCAAACTGACACAGCCATATTTCAAAGAATCGCCGTTGTGATGGTAGACAAAGCGCCAAAATGAAAATTACGCGATGGTTCTAATGACAAATCCTTGCTACGTTTGATTTACCCCCCAACGCATCGCAAAGAATTATGTGACGTAAATAATACCTTGTACATATTTGCTTTATGATATTAATTATAATATAATGACATGACAGAGCAGGTCATTTATGGGATAAAATAATGTTTTGTGAGATTCATGAAGGACAACAAAGACCAAAAGAATCTTCATGGTTGAGAATGGAGAATTGAATACAGTCAAGCCATATGGTAAAATAAACTGCAACATACAACTTGTTTCTTATTGCAGACATATAGGAGGCGCCAGACGAAACCAATTTTTACAAATCAAATAAGTCAAGAGCATGCATAACTTTATGAACTGTACATATTTATTTGTCGCTTTGATTGTTGTAGGCACAGTTGATTACAAGATACTGGTGGGTAATGAAGATATCGAAGGAGTGAAAGAACTCTGTACTTGTGAAAATGATCAAGTTAATTCTGAAGTAGTCACTGTATTATAACAGAATATGGATGAGAACAGGCTTAGAAAGCCATCCACATATAAGGAAGCTCTGGAACTGTGGAGAACTAGTTCACTACTGGTACTAAAGCAATCTACAGATAGCCTACACAACGGCATAGTAGAGCAAAATTTGAGTGTGCTTTTTTTCTGTCTCACTATCAGCCCTACATACAGACCGCGTATAAAGGATAATATTTACAGTAATCAAAATATGTGAAGAGAAATACTAATAGGTTTTGAAGGCAAAAGTGAATTTCAGTTCGAAATTCTTATAGTTAGCCTGAACTCATATGTATACCAACACTTCTTGTATTTTACATGCAACTGCACTTCTTTAAGAAAGATATCATAATGTATACATTTGTATATCCAATGTAACTTTGGTAATTAAAGCAACATGCTGGGAAAAATCTAGTTCCACTTGATGTATTTTGTTTACGAAATATATTCCCGCATTAACAGATGTATTGATAATTATTGATTTTGATTTTTCGAAATATTCATAAAACACTGATATCCCATCCGTATTTCACATGCAAAAAAAAGTGATAAAAATGTTGCAAAGTAATTATAATCTACCTGGCATCATGCAAATGATTGAAAAAAGTCATTATTACCACAAACATAAATGCTCAGGAACCATAAAATATCAATATGACCAACACAGACACTTAGCCCTTGAAATGATTGATCAGACTACAAGGAAACTGAATATGTTTGTGTGTGTTTGTATATTCTGTGTCGGTGTATGAGGATGTGTGTATGTTCTGTATGTTTGTCATTATATTCATGATTATGAGTATGTATGATGAAGATGATGATCTGTTGATGGATGATGATGATATATGATTGTTATTGCTGAGTATGATGATGATGATGTTTGTTTGAAAACAATGTTGAAAATGTTTGTTGAAAATGATTATGATGATTGTGATTATTGATGATGATGATGATGATGATGATGATGATGATGGTTCATGGACGATGATGAAGATACCATGATGATTAGTTTGATAATGTGATGATGATTGTGATGTTTTGTTGAAGACGATGATGATGAAAAAATGATGAGATTTTGATGATTTCACGATGATGATTACTATGATGATAATTATGATGATTTGAATGATGATGACCATGATGATGATGAAAATGATGATGATATTATGATAAGAGTATGATGATAAGATTGTGATGATTAGTATGATGATGAGAATATGATGTTGATGAAGATACTATGATAATGAGATGATTATGATATTATGATTATAATGTTGATTTTGATGATGATGAGATCATGATGACTGTATGATTATGAGATAATGATGATAATTAGTAGGATTATGATATTATGAAGATAGGATGATGATGATGATGATGATGATGATAATATTGCTATGAAGATTAGTTTGATGATAAGATGATGGTTATGATTAGTTTGAGAATGTAATGATGATATGATAATATTATGAAGAGATGATGATAATGATGATGAGAGGATGATGATGAGGATGATGAAAGACATAGTTTGTGATGATGGTGAAAATGATAGTGTGAAAAAACATACCGATTGGAATTGATGTATGTATGTGTGTGTGATTATTAATGTATTTATGTATTAAAAATGCCTTAAAAATAAAAAATAAAAATTTAAAAAAATGGGAAACACTTAGTTTAATTAGACTGTTTATAACGGGTTTCTTTAATCACGTGGAGGTCATTAAGTGGAGAAAAATAATTCATTCATGATCTATCGTTCTGTTTTAAATTGAGACACTTGCACTAAGCCAAAGTTGACATAAAACGACGGAATCGAATTCAAATTGATCACAATCTGGCGTCAGCTGTCCAAACCAACACAACACCAATCTCGGCGTGTCGTAGTGTGTCGTGTGACGCTGATTAGTCAGGGCAAATACCAAGTACAGGAAAACGTGTGGGCAGAACACTTATCTACAGCTATATCTTTTCCTTAACCAATACATATAAAAACAAAACAAATATACAATCAACAAAAACAAAAACAAAAAAACAAAAAAAAAAATAGTTCCAGAAAAAAAGTTGTTTTCTTCAAGCTTTATTTTACACATAAAACTTCGACAATATTTCAATGTACTTTATTGAACATTACAGCTTGTCGAGACTAGTGTGGTACTGTTGTAATTAGATGGAATATATTCATTTTCAACTTATCAAATTAATAATAAATAAATTGTTATTGTTCTTTAAGACGTAGTAAGAATTATTATTGTTGAATGTAAATGTATGTGACGATAGCAAGAACTGTTTTGTAGAATGAATGATTAATTATGTAAGAGACGATACCTTTGTTCTTATGTATAATAATATCCAATAAGTTGTAAAACTTACGAAATAAAGTTTAATTGAACTGAAAAATCAATTCTGAAAATATTTGGGTGATAAAATTCTTTGGACAATTTTAAGGAAAGTCCGAGTTATTACTGCGATAAATCAAGTTAAGCCCGGTGTCATCATATCTAACAACTAGTAGGATTGTTAAAGCATTATTCGTTTGTGGTATGTCCATTTATATAATGAACATTTCGTTCGCACTATTTGTGCGAAAGGTGAGTTTATTCTGTAATGAGGTACCATATTCAAAGTAAAATGGAGTGAGCTGTTAGAATTTGATGAATTAAATTCGGTTCTTCGCAGTTTTACATTGATGCAAAAAAACACGAACCATGGCTGGGTACGACAAACATTCAGCTTCAACAGCCGTTCTTATTTCTTCACAATTGGTTTAGTCAATAAAAGGACATGTTGCTCATAGTAACCATCACTCATAGCCTGCCCTTAATTCATTGTAATTGTTATTTTTTTCTCGTCACGTACTTTAGGGTATGGAGTACGGCGTTTACATTAAAAAGTGTACAAAGAAAAAACAGTTTCAGTCTGTTACGAAATGATACTATTTTGATTGATCGAAAGCTATTATAGTTTGCACATATGTTGGAAAGAAGGGAGTTCAAAAGGAAGATTCCTTATAATATTTATCAAATAACCTTTTTGTACAATTGTACAGTTTCAATTATTCATTTATATACATTTATTTTACATTTAAAATGTAATCGAGTACAGTACTACATGAATAACGTTATAGTCAAAAAGGGTGTTAACTTCTGAACCTAATGTAAATTGTCAAATTTAAAGTATTTTTTTCCCGATAATCGTAACCATTGACAAGCTCAAAAGAATTTGTTAATAATTTATTAACCATTTTTATTATCTTTTTTTCTGTGATTGTTCTATTTTGTAACAAATGTATTTATATATATAAATTATATACGTGATTATTGCACATGAAGTACGTACCATTTTCCAGTGACATTTAAGAAATGAATACTCACTCGTTGGGTTACTATCATAAATCATTACTTATCATTAATGCAATGAAAACAAGTACTGTAACATTTAAAGCAATGAACATTTGGAGTTTAAAGCAATAGATTGGTCAAGGGGAGGGACCATACAATGAAATTTGACTAATATATGATAATATGAAATTTGATAACAAAGGGAAAATATGACAATTTTAAAAGAATTTAAAAGGATATTACAATTTAGGATTGAAATAGCTTGCAAACAAATTCACTTTTCAAACATGTCTCGTATGTATTGCAAAATTGTCAAATGTCTGACAATTCATTTGCAATTTAAGATAACGCATGCTATATCTGTGTTATTATCTATAGGCATAAGGAACACTATAAATGGGAGTGACAGACGAATGGAGAAGTCCTAGTCTTCCCTCATATTTCACACTTCGGTAAATCATAAAACTATAAAGTATAAGCGACTTTTAAGCTGTAACATCAAACAGGTACTGGTATATCATTTTAAATGACAATCATGTAGTTGCTCTTTCTTATAATGCCGATGGAACACAAACATTTTAAACACAAGAACATAATCATGCAAATAATTATCCGTGCGTAGGTTGCAAGGTTGACAATTATTGATAACAAGAATTGTTTACGGAAGGACGGACGAGCCACGGGTCACGGATGAATGGCGAGTTGAATAGCCAACCAAACCGAACCATCACATTTTAAAATCAAACTTACAATTTGTTTTGTAAGCTTAATAATATCATGAATTTTTCAGAAAAGTCACTGCACAAACATCATCTTTTGATCTCAAAGTCTACGCAAGATGGAAACCGCAACACCACTGAATAGCTTTAACCATGTCATTACAAAAGACATCTGGATCCGAGTATCCCCACCAAATGCACAACACTAGACCACATGTGTATGCGGTGGGTAACTGTTGAGTACTTCCGAAGATTATTTCTAGCTTGTTAGGGAATCATAAGGCGGTACAGTGGAGGCCCCAGTCTAAAAGGCAAGTACGTCCTCCAACCTAACGCCAGTGGCCCCTCCTATATAATAAGCACAATGAATACATTCAACTGCTGGTGACTATGCATACGAAATAATGCTAGTTAACACTTCTTTGAAAGCTCAATATTGACAAAATATTTATAATGCAGTATGATATTGTATTAATCCCGACAGTAATTTTTCAGATAGTTATGAAGACACGCATTTTTCTATAGTACATAATGCCAAGTAAGCAACCCAACAACTAGACAATATGAGGATTTTACCCCGACAATATAATACTCTATGCCCGCTATTTAGCGTGTTCATAATGTCGTGTTGTCTAGTAGTCCGGTTTCTATAAGTTTGTAAAGTTATTGATGGCGTAAAATTATTTATGGATTTCTAAACCCTGTAGCACGTTCTTAAATATAATACCTTCACAGTCAGTCAGAAATGCTTCAAGAGAGTACATTGCCTTGTTATCAAGGCTCCGTTTGTTTGAACCCTCAAAACTAAACCTGAACCTTGTACATTTTGCTTGGGGTTTCTAAATGATAGTGGTTTGTTCCCAAGTTTACAGAAAAGAGTCTTGAAATCATCCGGTGCGAGCATGACTGCATCAAGCAACCTCCCGACTCTGATGAGTCCCTTTCGGAATTGGTCAATCTCTGTATACGTACATTATTATTTATTTATAACTGAAACAAGAATTTGAATCGGCTTAAAATCTATGCTGTCATGCCATATACATGGTATAAAAATGACGACGACGTTTGTGCGTCGATTTTGATTGACTAATACAGATGTGTAATGATTAAACAAAGTGTTTTCGTTATGATGGGTATATCTTATTTTTATGATACATTTTTGTACCCTTGACGAAAGTTTCCAAGAGTGATATTTGCAGTGGCTTAAAGGACATGAAATTTGAAAAGAAATGTTCTAATATGTGGACTTTCAGTCAAATGAGTGGGTGAAACATATTATTAGATAATATCAGATGACTCAACTAACTTGCTTAGATAGAAATGTAATCAAATTCAAATTCAAATTTCTTTATTGCATTTAGCTGTACAGCTCATTGGCATTGTACAGATGTAATAGTACAAAATTCAGATGGCGTACATACGGGACACTGCACATATAATTATATCAATTAATTAGAGAATGGACAACATAATTACATCAGAGATTTTCTCAAATTATTTGCGTCGTACACAAATTTGCTTAAAAGATTTAGCTCTATTACATTTGTTGTGCTTAATAGTTGGACAAGCTTAAATACACATGGCTTTTTCCAATAATATTTTTTTTTTTTATAAATTTCTGCCTTAGATATTGATAAACTGGACATACAAGGAAAACATGGAATTCATACTCAAGATCACGATTAGGATCACAAAATCTACAGATACGTTCACTCCTGACTATATCAGAATAACGTCCTGACTCAATACACAAGTTATGTGCTGATAACCTCATTTTTGTCAATACAATTTTTCTTTGGTATATATTTAGTCAAATAACTTTGTAATGTCACTTACCAAGTGTCGATATAATGGCGAATAGGCGAATTTTCTAAAATAACAGATAATTCTTAACGTGTTATGTCATTAATCCTTTGCTTGATCAAAGGTTAGATATTTGAATTTATTGAATGTTGATTTATCCATACTTCACCATAACCAAGACTGAACAACATATCTTTGACACATTCAACCCAGTTAAACACAGTATTTGATTTTGGTAAATTCAATAAAACATCATATGCGGTTTTCAAAATACAGTTATTAGAATTTATAATTTTGAACCAGTATTTTATCATACGATATTTTCTGGTATATAGAATCCTGTATAACAAAAAATGTACGTTGTGTAATAATGTTCTTGGAACAATGGATATAAGAGTAAATACATTTGTTGTAAGCAATATTGATATAATAGTTTCAATGTTAACCATGCATTTCTTTACTAATTTCAAAATAAGCTCCAAACCACGGAAGAAAGTACCAAAGAAGAGTTCATGTTACACAATACTAATTTTTGGTATCTACAATAATAATTATATTTGAATATTGTTTCATTCTTCAATAAAGCTTTATAAGCCTTTCCCTGTCCGCTATATTTCTGTATGGCAAGATGGAAAGCCCACGGTCACAGCACCAGTCCGATATATCACTAAGAGCTTGTCGGTAGTGTTCTTCTGTCTCTGCTTATTCTATCTAGGACGGGGAAATAGGCAAATGACACCATCTTATTTGCATTTTATTCATTTTGCATTAAATAACGGGTCATCATTTATGGACAATATTTTCTCTTATCCGAGAATTGCTTCAAATCCATTCGATACTTTATGACTAGCAACGATTTAATGGAATGGCATTTCATCACTAGTAGCAATAAATCAAAAAAAATCTGTAAAGTCTAATGACCCTGCTCATGGATAGGACACGCGACATGCACATACAGTGTATTTTTTGTAGACTAGCTTGGGTCAAACAACCCAATGGTTTCACTTGGTTTGGTTTTATTTTGCTTTACGTCCTGTTAATGGCAAGGGTTATTTGATTATGTTTCCTGATTTTGAAGTGTAGGAAAGTCGGAGTACCCGCCAAAAATCTCCAGCCTGCGACATGTACCTTATAACAGTCCCACATGGTTCTCGAATTAATGACGAAGAGTTGGAGGGATAGTTGGTCGAGACACCTTAACTACTTGGCCACCATGGCTCCTAAATAAATGGTTATATTCTCCTGATATTTTTTTCATTGGTCTCCTTGCAAATCTATATTTAAATTGTTAATATATTGTCCTTGTTTCATCGATTTTAAGTTTGAATTATGTTTTCCTTGTGCTGTGGGTATTACTTATTTGAAATTGAATGGGGGCGTTTCTGATAAACATAGGGTTATGCGTTCCTCTTTGATATGCATATATATCAATTTGAATAAAGAATAGAAGACAAATTAATTACTGAGTACTTGTGTTTTCCTGTAGAGATTTGATGTGACTTCTATTTATCACCCATTGGTATTTTATCTACACCATTTATAAACTAATAAGTCTACACAAAACATACACAATGAAATGTATGCCATAACAACAAACAATTTAATGTATGATGTATGCTATAAAAACACAAAACTCTGATACGTACCTTTCCCTTCATATATCGTAACATGTTTAATACACCAAAGCAAGCATGGGCATATCATACATACCGGAAGACGAAAAGACGATGTTTAGCGGGGCGCCATAACGATAAACAGCGTTATGGCGGGGCGAAAAGACGATGTTTAGCGGGGCGCCATAATTCAGATTTACAGCATAACCTGTCAATCAAGTTATCTGAAGACATTCAATACTTTTAGTAAATTCGAGTTATCTCCCTTTCAGTATAACTGAAGGAATAAATGTAGTTTTGAGTTATCTACCCTTCACATCGAGTTACTTCCGTTTGAATACAGGGACGGGATTTTGGCGACAATTTCTAAGTGGTAAAATCTGTGACATCCACATATGATCCGGCTGAAATAATTGATGTAAACCATGTAGAAATATTCTATAATTCTTTGTGTGTGTGTAATGACGTTCATTTTTGAGTATTTATGTAATAATTTGCATTTGCACCATGTTTGTAAATTTCAATCGTTCGACCATGCCACATGATGTGGTTGAAAGGGCATACATCCGTTTCGATCAGGTTATATATCGAATATTTAATACGATTGTGTTACTTTTAATGCCATAGATCTTATATGTGGATGTCGTAAGCTTTTGTCCGTCGGGTATTGGTAATCACATCACGTTGACGGGTCATTAGCATTTGAATCTTCATTATCTTGTTTACTTTTGTAAGACCCGGGGCCGACTATTGTTATATAATTTGTGCTGATTATTTAATCGCGCGCAGGTGTGACAGTGTCGAGAGCCCGGGTTAAAGTAAATACTGTTTGATATTTCATTATAAATTAGTTTCAACCTCTCTGTGGTGCACAACGTCGTCATCAAAATATAGTAATATAATGAGACTACACATGTTATTCTCATATACGTGCATTTTATATAGGCGGGTTTTTTTATAGCCAATTTGTGTTAGTAAAATGTATAGGTTATTATTATAAGGGATACTTTCAGTCCTGTTCTATGTCGGTGTTAAAAATGTTTATTAAAATGTTGTTTTTAAGCATTACAATAATATTTTCCTAAAGCAGTACTATATCTGTATATAGCTATAGGTAACTCGAGATCATATATCTTTATATGGCAGTATATTGGATGTACATATGACAGTGTGTGAATGTATTGCATTGTTTTACATTTTGAGATCATGCCTAAAGCGAAGAGCAAAGGGGGTACTGCTGCCCAAGCTAAGAGACAGAAGTTGAGTACCAGGTCAAGCAGAGGCACAGACCAGATGCCAGCTTCAAATGACGACACAATCATGCCAACAATTCAGCCGGGGCCTAACATTATTCCAACCTTGGATGCCAGTGCTGGAAACAGGGAGAGAACACCTGTTGGGACAGGTACGCAGTTTAGCATGCATCCCCAACCCATGATAGGTACACAGTTTAACATTCAACCCCAACCTATAACAGGGGTCTGTGATAATTTGGGCCTGCATGTCTCTGACGCAAATAAACAGAAAATTTTAGATGGGGAATATATTGACCTAAGTATTCTTCTTCCCAAAAATGTGAACCAGCCTGAGGCTTCCCATAAAGTTGCGATTGTTGAGGGCGAGGTGGTTATTCAGCCCAAAACAGTAAAAATCAAGATAAATGACATAAACTCTTGGACAGACGCGTTTATCATATACATGAGCATATACACTGATGCACACCCTGAACAGATGCAGGGTATGCTGAAGTATATGCAGTCGGTTCGATTAGGTGCTTCTCGATCGTCCAACATGGGTTGGAAGCAGTACGACGAGCAGTACCGCCTGCGTAAATCTAGGTTACCATTAGCTTCGTGGGGATTGATTGATCCTGAACTTTGGCTTATATACATGCAGTCGTCCTCTCCAGCAGTGTCGTTGATGAATAATGCCACAACTTCTAGTCAAAGTACACTGAAGTGTTATGATTACAATTACAAGGGTCAGTGTTCTCGCCCCCAGTGTCAGCATAAGCATAAATGCCTGCGCTGTAATGGGAATCATTCCTCTTCAAAATGCTTTCAGCAAAATAATAACCAGTATCGTTTTCGTGCCCAACAGTCAAGTCATCAACCAAACACAGCCCCCACCGGTGGTAAGCGTCCAGGAAACACAGCAAAACCTGTGGGCTCTGGGAAAGTCCACAATTAACATTCACAATCTTTCAGTACTTCTTAAAGACTACCCAAGGAAAGAAGCTGCACACGTATTACTATCAGGTTTTCAAAAGGGCTTTAGGCTTCAATATACTGGCCCTAGAGTTACCTCCGAGGCAAGAAATTTGTCATCAGCATGTTCTTATAGTCATGAATTGGGTAATAAAATAGCAAAAGAAATAGAATTAGGAAGAATTGCTGGCACTTATCCTTGCAAACCTATATCAACCTTGCATATTTCACCCATAGGATTAGTACCAAAGAAAACGTGTGGCATGCGACTCATAACACATTTATCACATCCAGCTGGGGAAAGTATCAACATTGACCCTGCTAAAAGTACTGTTAGTTACACTTCATTTGACCAGGTGGTTGATAAAATATCAGCACTAGGTATAGGTTGTTTAATAGCGAAGAAAGATATACAATCAGCTTTCCGTCTGCTGCCTGTTAACCCAGCAGATTTTGATAGGTTAGGTTTTCAGTTTCAAAACCAATATTTTATAGATAAATGTCTCCCCATGGGGTGTTCAATATCTTGTTCTTTATTTGAAAAGTTTGCTTCTTTTTTGGAGTGGGCGATCAAACATAGGTCTGGTCTTGATTCAGTTGATCATTATCTAGACGACTTCATATTTGGGGGCAAGGCGAACACAGGGGATTGTGAGATCTTAATGAAAACCTTTGATTCTATATGTGCTGAGCTAGGGGTGCCTGTAGCAGAGGAGAAAACTGAGGGGCCCATAACTGTGCTAGTATTCTTAGGTTTAGAAATAGATACAATTGAGAGGAAAATTAGAATCCCCATGGAAATTTTTTTAGCTTTAAGCACAAATTCAAACATACTCGTAAACAAAACAAAAATAACATTGAAAGATTTACAGTCAATAGTGGGCTTATTGGTTTTTCGTGGTAGGGCTATACCTTCATCTAGAGCTTTTAACAGGCGTTTTTATAATGCAATGTCTGGTGCTAAGCTTCCTCATCATTTTATTCGGGTTACAAAAGGGATGAAAACCGAGATACTGCGCGATATAACTTTCCTAGAGCTAGTTCCAATTCTGCTAGCTATCCATACATGGGGCAATGACCTTCGAGATTAGAAAGTCATTTTCCGAGTTGACAACAGTGCTTTGGCTACTATCCTGAATAAGAAGACATCAAAATCAGACAGAGTTATGTGTCTTTTAAGAGAACTTATTCTGGTGTCAATGCAATACAATATTCAGTTTAAAGCACAACACATAGCTGGGGTAGACAATTTTATAGCGGACGCCATATCTCGATTTTGGTGGGGGAAATTTCGAGTCTTGGAGCCAGAAGCAAAAGCCCAACCAGAGCCTGTTCCTCCCAGATTTCTACATTTGATATCAGCTGTGAAGTAGATAAGCTCATTCGCTCATCAGTATCGGAAAACACAGCAAAAGCTTATAGCATTGCTTTAAAGCGATTTAATGAGTTCCGGGTTACATACAAGTTACCAGATATTTCCCCTTTTCCGCTATCCCAGGTAGTTCAATTCATTGCATTATTGTCGGCTAAAGGAGCAGCATATTCTACTGCAAAGAGCTACATATCTGGTTTAAGTTTTTACAGCAAGATTCATGACCTATTAGATGTAACTGACAAGTTTGTTGTTCGTAAAATGCTGGAAGGTATGAGGCGTCTTAAGCCAGTCAGAGATTCACGTCTTCCTATAACTGTTGAGCTACTTCAGAAGTTGATAGGGGTTGTAGGCAAAGTTTGTCGATCTGACTACGAAGCTATTCTTTTTAAAGCAGCATTCTCACTAGCTTTTCATGTCTTTTTGATGGTTGGGGAATTTACAACCGATGCCCAGTCTTCTAATCGAGGTGTGACATACGAGAATACAATAATCATAAACAAAACTACTGTCGATATTTTTCTCCCTCTTTCCAAGACTGATCAGTATGGTAAGGGTGTTCATATTCAAGTGAGTGCGAATGAAGGAAACGTATGTGCTGTGAGATTGCTTGAACAATATTTTGCAGCTCGTCCCAAGTGTGGGGGGCCACTTTTTTTGTCATTTTGGGGGTTCACCACTCACTCGATACCAGTTTACATCAGTCTTGAAGAAGTCAATAAGCATTCTAGGGATCGATAGTACTGGATACAAATCTCATTCCTTTCGTATTGGGGCGGCAACTATGGCCTCTGTCAACGGGGTGTCTGATGAGGACATTAAACGCATGGGTAGATGGGTTAGCGATGCTTATAAGGACTATATAAGGACATCAGTATTGTATTAGGATAATTACACATTAAGTATGATCTCAATTATGCTTGTTCATGTTGCTAACAGCATATAAGTTTCTTATAGGTAACATCAGAATATGGATCTTGGGCTCGTCCATAGTTAAGCGTGGTTTCATCCACGCCAGAGGTAGACCTGATGGTATCCATTTGGGACTAGATGACCTAGGGGCATTTATTTGGTGGCAGGGTCGGAGTGGCTTATCCGTTACAAGATTATCAGCAACCTTCAACCACATTAGAAAATTTGAGGATGACCCAAATATATCTTGGTAATTCATTGTGGTGCTAATGATTTGGGAATCGTCCCTTTGAAAGAATTGCGCAAAAAACTCAAAGATTGTGTGTCCTATTTTCACAGAACCTTCCCTAATGCATTGATAGTGTGGTCACAATTACTTCCCCGTCTTACATGGCGTCACAGCGGCAATCAGAAAGCAATGAAGGAGGGTCTGGTTAGGTTAAATAGTTGCATGGCTACATACATTCTGTCACTTGGTGGGGGTTACATTCGGTATCCTGACATGTCATTGAGTTGTCCAGAATTATTTGCTCAAGATGGGGTTCATCTTTCACCAATAGGTACAGATATATTTCTCAACACACTTCAGGGGGGTCTGGAAACTTTTATGAAATCCACAACAGCTATTTTTCCTACACTCAATCCATAAGTTGATTTATTTGGCTGCAGCTTTGTCTTGGTTTGTGTAGCTTCATTCCCTCTACTTTGTGGCGGTGGTCAGGCAATGCCTGTCCATTGGCGGATGTTGCTACATTTACCATAATTACAGCTTCAATGGATCAAGTTTGTAGCTATATCGATGAATGATTTAAATTGGACTGTTAAATTGATATTGATCATCATCGATTGCATTGTTGATCGGTTAAATTAATTTTAAATTGCATTTCGCAATGAACCTATATTTGATTGCATTTAGCAAGCTATCTTCAATTATTTGTGCAGTTCGCACTTTCTTGAATTATTTGTGCAGTTCGCACTCGAGCTTCAGATGTCTGTTCCCAGGGTTTGTATGCTCATTATTATAATCTTCAGATGTCTGTTCCCAGGGTCTGTTGTTTTTTCTCAATTTTTGAACATTTTATTGGAGGCTTGCCATATACCCTAGTTCAGGGTCGGTATCCTCAACTCTCTAGAAAAAGCTGTGGCCAAATTATACCAAAAACAATGTGTTTGTCATCTGTTCGATTGAATGGTCTTTGATAACGATAAACAGAGTTATGGCGGGTCGAAAAGACGATGATTAGCGGGGCGCCATAACGGTAAACAGCGTTATGGCGGGGCGAAAAGACGATGATTAGCGGGGCGCCATAACGTTAAACAGCGTTATGGCGGGGCGAAAAGACGATGTTTAGCGGGGCGCCATAACGTTAAACAGCGTTATGGCGGGGCGAAAAGACGATGTTTAGCGGGGCGCCATAACGGTAAACAGCGTTATGGCGGGGCGAAAAGACGCTGTTTATCGGGGCGAATTAACTCGCCCCGCTGATTAGCGGCTTCACGTTTTCGTTATTTCGTGTTGAGTTGTGGCGTCTTTTCGTTATGGCGCGGCGCCATAACGCTAATTATCGGGGACGAAAAGACGAAGATTATCGTTCTGTCGGGGCGCCAGAACGAAACAACGAAATGGAAGAAATCAGTCACCATAGTTTAGGAGGTGACTACCTCGTTGAACAACACTCAGGAGGCCCTGAACTTATGCTTGGATAGATGTCAATTGATGTCTCATAATCAATTAAAGTGTCAGATTCCAGAAAACTGTAAAATTGTAAGAATTATTACACTGGTAGCCCCAAAACCTACATTTTCCTCGCGCCAGTATAATTTTTTAAACGTAATTGAGGGTCTTAAATATCGCGAAAGGCGCGATCGAATTAAGTGCCAGTGAGGAAATTGAGTGAAAGTGAGGAAATTAAGTGCAATTGAAGGTATTAATGCCAAAGGAAAGGAATTCATTAATTTTTATTCGTATTTCGTGCTCAAGCAGACTTATCAGCCCTCACTACACTTCATTCTTTCTGTGACACTCATTTAGGTGTCACCCTTCTTGTGCATTGTAAATTATACAATTGATTTAAATTCAACATGTTTTCTTAACATTAAACATTTAAATTGATACAAAAAAGTGGAGATCACTCCAACAGAAAAACGCCCATATGAACTTAATTCATTTACATGTATTACTCGGGAACCTTCAACTTTTTGGAGATTCTAATTTGTCTAAGGTGTGTATTTTCAGCAATGTATCCAGGAATCTAATAGCCACTGTCTTTACAGTATGCGAACAGAGGGAGCAAACCTATAAAGAAGCAACCTCCCATGACGGAATACAATTGCTACAGTGCCCATTCAAACATGAACTTACATTTGAATGAGCACTGTTACTGCAGGTAGATGAAGGTGTATTGTTAGCACACTTTATCAACCCACATCCGTGCAGAGCAAACATACATGAAGGCCGATTGGGACTTAGGGGACCTTTGATTACACGGCGGTACATTCGTAACTGTGTTTGAAAAGTGAAGTGCGTTCTTCTTGCAAAAACCTACCACTTCATACCAAAGAAAAACGATTTTCCCAGGTGTACATATTTTCTGCACATGGTATGTATAACTGCAAACGTTTCATTTCGAAAAAAAAACTATCTAAAATCGTTTCAGAGTATTCTAAACATTTATATTTTAATTTCGGTTCAAAAGTTTGGAGTAAAGTACTGGTATATATTGAATTTTAATTCGTTCCCCTGTAAGTTTGTAGGAGGTAACTCTTGATTCGTCCCCAGGAGGACTAAGTACAGTTCAACCCTCCCTAATACAGTTACTAATCCCTAACCCAAACCAGTACCACTATACACTAATCCCGGCAATTATCAAGCAAGCGTACCAGCACTGACATATGTAGTGTCCAAAATTGTAATATTACCGTCCGATTTTTATCATGATCCACACCATAAAAATCTATATAATTGCATCCAATTTAACCATTAATATATATTGTGATTTCGGGTGGTTCATTTTTATCCTTTTTATTTTATTTTTCCGATTTTACAGAAGGTCTTGGAGAGATCAAATTAGGTCTAAATTGGAAGCAGGATAATCTAGTGGTGAGAGACGGTGACTTCATGAATGACGGATCGATGGTTCGAGTTCCGGCAAGGGCAATGTGTTGTGCCCTTGTACGTGATAGGGCCGGAGAAATTTCACGTGTAAAATGTTGTGTGTCTAAAAGACAGTACGACTGTACGTTCAAGTAAAGGCCAAAAGTGAGACAATGTCAAGAGAGACATTAGGAGGAAGAAAGTTGCTAGAAAAAAAAATTAAAAAAAATTCTAAATTTAGTCACCTCTAACGATCATGCAATGGGGACAGCAGGTAAAATCCTTATGTCCTAGCTGTATGGCAGTCGTCCTTTGTAAATTATGGTAGGGACATAACTGACATAAACCGAAAATATTTATCGAGGACTTGTCAGAAATGGAAGAGACATCACAGAGAGGTTTCGTCCTTTTAGAACTCGTCAGTGATAGTAGAGACATCATTTATTAGCATAAATAATGGACGCAGGTTCGTAGCCTCTATATCCATATCAATATCAATACATAGTATAATATAAATATTTCCTATGTCATTAATGGCTTTATATTAGTTCCTGTACATTCATGAATAAAAACGGTTATTTTTCCAATGATCATCTAACATTATTTCAAATTTTATGACAAAAACAGCCTTGACAACAATTTGTGGCAAGCTATTCCATAAATTAATAACTCGGTTACTGAAAAAATGTTTCCTTCCATCAAGACGACATCGCTTTTTGAAAATTTTCTGATCGTGACATCTGGTTGTACTTATCTTGTCCATTTGGAAAAAGATTTTTTTATTATTTTACTATCGTGTATGTTATTTACTATCTTAAAAACGTTTATCATATCTCCTCTGGTCCTACGGTGCTGTAGCGTTTGGAGATTTAACCGTTGTAGCCGTTCCGGGTACGATATATTTTTAAATCCAGCGATCAGTTTTGTTGCACTTCTCTGCACATTTTCAATGAGTTCTAAATCTTTTACATACGGCTTTTCGTCCTTCTTTGACTCGTCATTGATGCATGGGATCCCGTGGAGCGGTTTCGTCCTTCTAGGATTCGTAATTGATAGTAGGGGCCAACATATGGAACTCTACAGGGGAGGTTAGAAAAGTTTGGAGCTGTAGGATAACTTTTAGTAATTTGACAGAGACATGAGAAGTGTATTGGCTGGTACGGCCACAGTCTACCATTGTCTGGTACGACCATAGTCTACCATTGTCTGGTACGGCCACAGTCTACTATTGTATGGTACGGCCACAGTCTACCATTGTATGGTACGGCCATACTCTATTATTGTATGCTACGACCATAGTTTACCATTGTCTGGCACGGCCATAGGCTACCATTGTCTGGTACGGCCATAGTCTACCATTGTATGGTACGGCAATAGTCTACCATTGTCTGGTTCGTCCATAGTCTACAATTGTCTGGTACGGCCTTAGTCTACCATTGTCTGGTACGGCCACAGTATACCATTGTATGGTACGGCAATAGTCTACCATTGTCTGGTTCGGCCATACTCTACCATTGTCTGGTACGGCCATAGTCTACCATCGTCTGGTACGGCCATAGTCTACCATTGTCTGGTACGGCCATACTCTACCATTGTCTGGTACGATCATAGTCTACCATCGTCTGGTACAGCCATAGTCTATCATTGTCTGGTACGCCATAGTCTACCATTGTCTGGTACGGCCATAGTCTATCATTGTATGGTACGGCCATGTTCTACCATTGTCTGTTACGGCTATAGTCTATCATTGTCTTGTACGGCCATAGTCTACCATTGTTTGGTACGGCCATGTTCTACCATTGTCGGGGACGGCCATAGTCTACCATTGCATGGTACGACAATAGTCTACCATTGTCTTGTTCGGCCATGGTCTACCATTTTCTGGTACGGCCACAGTCAACCATTGTATGGTACGGTCACACTCTACCATTGTCTGGTACGGCCACATACTACCATTGTCTGGTTCGCCCACAGTCTACCATTGTCTGGTACGGTTATAACCTACTATCGTCTGGTACGGCCACAGTCTACCATTGTCTGGTACAGCCATAGTTTACCATTGACTTGTACGGCCATATTCTATCATTGTATGGTATGGCCACAGTCTACCATTGTCTGGTACAGCAACATTCTACCATTGTCTGTTACGGCTATAGTCTATCATTGTATGGTACGACCATAGTCTACCATTGTCTGGTACGGCCACAGTCTACCATTGTCGGGTACGGCCATAGTCTGCCATTGTCTGGTACAGCCACAGTCTATCATTGCATGATACGGCCATACCCTACTATTGTCTTGTACGGCCATAGTCTACTGTTGTCTTGAACGGCCATAGTCTACCATTGTCTGGTACGGCCATAGTCTACCATTGCCTGGTACGGCCACGGTTTACCATTGTGTGGTACGGCCATAGTCTATCATTGTATGGTACGGCCATAGTCTACTATTGTCTGGTACGGCCACAGTTTACCATTTTCTGGTACGGTCAGTCTTTCATTGTCTGGTACACCCATAGTGTACCATTGTCTGTACGGCCACATTTTACCATTTTCTGGTACGGCCATAGTCTACCATTGTCGGGGACGGCCATAGTCTACCATTGTCTGGTACGGCCATAGTCTATCATTGGCTGGTACGGCCATAGTCTACCATTGTCTGGTACGGCAATAGTCTACCATTGTATGGTACGGCCATAGTCTACCATTGTCTCGTACGGCCACAATCTACCGTTGTCTGGTACGGCCATAGTCTACCATTGTCTGGTGCGGCCATAGCCTACCATTGTCTGGTGCGGCCACAGTCTACCATTGTCTGGTACGGCCACAGTCTACCATTGTCTGATACAGCCACAGTCTACCATTATATGGTACGGCCATAGTCTATCATTGTCTGGCTCGGCCATAATTTACCATTGTCTGGTACGGTCACAGTCTGCCATTGCCGGGTACGGCCATAGTCTACCATTGTCTGGTAAGGCCACAGTCTACCATTGCATGCTACGGTCATAGTCCACCATTGTCTTGTTATGCCATAGTCTACCATTGTTTGGTACGGCCATAGTGTACTATTTTCTGGTATGGCCATAGTCTACCATTGTCCGGTACGGCCATAATCTACCATTGTCTGGTACGGCCATAGTCTACCATTGTCGGGTACGGCCATAATCTACCATTGTCTTGTACGGCCATAGTCTACCATCGTCTAGTACGGCCATAGTCTATCATTGTCTGGTACGGCCATAGTCTACCATTGTCTTGTACGGCCATAGTCTACCATTGTGTGGTACGATCACAGTCTACCATTGTCTGATACGGCCATAGTCTACCGTTGTCAGGTACGGCCATAGTCTACCATTGTGTGGTACGATCACAGTCTACCATTGTCTGATACGGCCATAGTCTACCGTTGTCAGGTACGGCCACATTCTACCATTGTCGGGTACGACCATAGTCTATCATTGTATGGTACGACCATAGTCTACCATTGTCTGGTACGGCCACAGCCTACCATTGTCGGGTACGGCCATAGTCTGCCATTGTCTGGTACGGACATAGTCTACCATTGTCTGTTACGGCCATAGTCTACCATTGTCTTGTACGGCCATAGTCTATCATTGTATGGTACAGCCATGTTCTACCATTGTCTGTTACGGCTATAGTCTATCATTGTCTTGTACGGCCATAGTCTACCATTGTTTGGTACGGCCATGTTCTACCATTGTCGGGGACGGCCATAGTCTACCATTGCATGGTACCACAATAGTCTACCATTGTCTTGTTCGGCCATGGTCTACCATTTTCTGGTACGGCCACAGTCAACCATTGTATGGTACGGTCACACTCTACCATTGTCTGGTACGGCCACATACTACCATTGTCTGGTTCGCCCACAGTCTACCATTGTCTGGTACGGTTATAACCTACTATCGTCTGGTACGGCCACAGTCTACCATTGTCTGGTACGGCCATAGTTTACCATTGACTTGTACGGCCATATTCTATCATTGTATGGTATGGCCACAGTCTACCATTGTCTGGTACAGCCACATTCTACCATTGTCTGTTACAGCTATAGTCTATCATTGTATGGTACGACCATAGTCTACCATTGTCTGGTACGGCCACAGTCTACCATTGTCGGGTACGGCCATAGTCTGCCATTGTCTGGTACGGCCACAGTCTATCATTGCATGATACGGCCATACCCTACTATTGTCTTGTACGGCCATAGTCTACTGTTGTCTTGAACGGCCATAGTCTTCCATTGTCTGGTACGGCCATAGTCTACCATTGCCTGGTACGGCCACGGTTTACCATTGTGTGGTACGGCCATAGTCTATCATTGTATGGTACGGCCATAGTCTACTATTGTCTGGTACGGCCACAGTTTACCATTTTCTGGTACGGTCAGTCTTTCATTGTCTGGTACACCCATAGTGTACCATTGTCTGTACGGCCACAGTTTACCATTTTCTGGTACGGCCATAGTCTACCATTGTCGGGGACGGCCATAGTCTACCATTGTCTGGTACGGCCATAGTCTATCATTGGCTGGTACGGCCATAGTCTACCATTGTCTGGTACGGCAATAGTCTACCATTGTATGGTACGGCCATAGTCTACCATTGTCTCGTACGGCCACAATCTACCGTTGTCTGGTACGGCCATAGTCTACCATTGTCTGGTGCGGCCATAGCCTACCATTGTCTCGTGCGGCCACAGTCTACCATTGTCTGGTACGGCCACAGTCTACCATTGTCTGGTACTGCCACAGTCTACCATTATATGGTACGGCCATAGTCTATCATTGTCTGGCTCGGCCATAATTTACCATTGTCTGGTACGGTCACAGTCTGCCATAGCCGGGTACGGCCATAGTCTACCATTGTCTGGTAAGGCCACAGTCTACCATTGCATGCTACGGTCATAGTCCACCATTGTCTTGTTATGCCATAGTCTACCATTGTTTGGTACGGCCATAGTGTACTATTTTCTGGTATGGCCATAGTCTACCATTGTCCGGTACGGCCATAATCTACCATTGTCTGGTACGGCCATAGTCTACCATTGTCGGGTACGGCCATAATCTACCATTGTCTGGTACGGCCATAGTCTACCATCGTCTAGTACGGCCATAGTCTACCATTGTCTTGTACGGCCATAGTCTACCATTGTGTGGTACGATCACAGTCTACCATTGTCTGATACGGCCATAGTCTACCGTTGTCAGGTACGGCCATAGTCTACCATTGTGTGGTACGATCACAGTCTACCATTGTCTGATACGGCCATAGTCTACCGTTGTCAGGTACGGCCACATTCTACCATTGTCGGGTACGACCATAGTCTATCATTGTATGGTACGACCATAGTCTACCATTGTCTGGTACGGCCACAGCCTACCATTGTCGGGTACGGCCATAGTCTGCCATTGTCTGGTACGGCCACAGTCTACCATTGCATGGTACGGTCATAGTCGACCATTCTCTTGTTATGCCATAGTGTACCATTGTCCGGTACGGCCATAATCTAACATTGTCTGGTACGGCCATAGTCTACAATCGTCTGGTACGGCCACATTCTACCATTGTCGGGTACGGCCATAGTCTACCATTGTCTGGTACGGCCATAGTTTACCATTGTCTTGTACGGCCATATTCTATCATTGTATGGTACGGCCATGTTCTACCATTGTCTGTTACGGCCATAGTCTATCATTGTATAGTACGACCATAGTCTACCATTGTCTGGTACGGCCACAGCCTACCATTGTCGGGTACGGCCATAGTCTGCCATTGTCTGGTACGGCCACAGTCTACCATTGCATGGTACGGTCATAGTCTACCATTCTCTTGTTATGCCATAGTCTACCATTGTCCGGTACGGCCATAATCTAACATTGTCTGGTACGGCCATAGTCTACAATCGTTTGGTACGGCCGTAGTCTATCATTGTCTGGTACGGCCATAGTCTACCATTGTCTGGTACGGCCATGGTTTACCATCGTCTGGTACGGCCATAGTCTACCATTGTATGGTACAGCCATAGTCTACAATCGTCTAGTACGGCCGTAGTCTATCATTGTCTGGTACGGCCATAGTCTACCATTGTCTGGTACAGCCACATTCTACCATTGTCTAGTACGGCCACAGTCTACCATTGTATGGTACGATCATAGTCTACCATTGTCTGGTACGGCCACAGTCTATCATTGTATGATACGGCCATAGTCTACTATTGTCTTGTACGGCCATAGTCTTCCATTGTCTGGTACGGCCACGGTTTACCATTGTCTGGTACACCCATAGTGTACCATTGTCTGTACGGCCACAGTTTACCATTGTCTGGTACGGCCATAGTCTACCATTGTCTGGTACGGTCATAGTCTACCATTGTCTGGTAAGGCCATAGTCTACCAAAGTCTGGTACGGCCATAGTCTACCATTGTATGGTACGGCCATAGTCTACCATTGTATGGTACGGCCATAGTCTACCATCGTCTGGTACGGCCACATTCTACCATTGTATGGTGCGGCCATAGTCTACCATTGTCTCGTACGGCCACAGTCTACCATTGTCTGGTACGGCCATAGTTTACCATTGTCTTGTACGGCCATATTCTATCATTTTATGGTACGGCCATGTTCTACCATTGTCTGTTACGGCCCTAGTCTATCATTGTATGGTACGACCATAGTCTCCCATTGTTTGGTACGGCCACAGCCTACCATTGTCGGGTACGGCCATAGTCTGCCATTGTCTGGTACGGCCACAGTCTACCATTGCATGGTTCGGTCATAGTCTACCATTCTCTTGTTATGCCATAGTCTACTATTGTCCGGTACGGCCATAATCTAACATTGTCTGGTACGGCCATAGTCTACAATCATCTGGTACGGCCATAGTCTATCATTGTCTGGTACGGCCATAGTCTACCATTGTCTTGTACGGCCATAGTCTACCATTGTCTGGTACGGCCATAGTCTACCAACGTCTGGTACGGCCAAAGTCTATCATTGTCTGGTACAGCCACATTCTACCATTGTCTGGTACGGCCACAGTCTACCATTGTATGGTACGATCATAGTCTACCATTGTCTGGTACGGCCACAGTCTATCATTGTATGATACGGCCATAGTCTACTATTGTCTTGTACGGCCATAGTCTTCCATTGTCTGGTACGGCCATAGTCTACCATTGCCTGGTACGGCCACGGTTTACCATTGTGTGGTACGGCCATAGTCTATCATTGTATGGTACGGCCATAGTCTACTATTGTCTGGTACGGCCACAGTTTACCATTTTCTGGTACGGTCACAGTCTTTCATTGTCTGGTACACCCATAGTGTACCATTGTCTGTACGGCCACAGTTTACCATTGTCTGGTACGGCCATAGTCTACCATTGTCTGGTACGGCCATAGTCTACCATTGTCTGGTAAGGCCATAGTCTACCAATGTCTGGTACGGCCATAGTCTACCATTGTATGGTACGGCAATAGTCTACCATTGTATGGTACGGCCATAGTCTACCATCGTCTGGTACGGCCGTAGTCTACCATTGTCTGGTGCGGCCATAGTCTACCATTGTCTCGTACGGCCACAGTTTACCATTGTCTGGTACCGCCACAGTGTACCATTGTCTGGTACTGCCACAGTCTACCATTATATGGTACGGCCATAGTCTATCATTTTCTGGCTCGGCCATAATTTACCATTGTCTGGTACGGTCACAGTCTGCAATTGCCGGGTACGGCCATAATTTACCATTGTCTGGTACGGTCACAGTCTGCCATTGCCGGGTACGGCCAAAGTCTACCATTGTCTGGTAAGGCCACAGTCTACCATTGCATGGTACGGTCATAGTCCACCATTGTCTTGTTATGCCATAGTCTACCATTGTTTGGTACGGCCATAGTGTACGATTGTCTGGTATGGCAATAGTCTACCATTGTCCAGTACGGCCATAATCTACCATTGTCTGGTACGGCCATAGTCTACCATCGTCTAGTACGGCCATAGTTTATCATTGCCTGGTACGGCCATAGTCTACCATTGTCTTGTACGGCCATAGTCTACCATTGTGTGGTACGGCCATAGCCTACCATCGTCTATTACGGCCAAAGTCTACCATTGTCTGGTACAGCCACATTCTAACATCGTCTGGTAAGGCCAAAGTATACCATTGTCTTGTGTGGCCACAGTCTATCATTGTATGGTACGATCATAGTCTACTATTGTCTTGTACGGCCATAGTCTACCATCGTCTGGTACGGCCACATTCTACAATTGTCTGGTGCGGCCATAGTCTATCAGTGTCTCGTACGGCCATAGTCTACCATTGTCTTGTACGGCCATAGTCTATCATTGTATGGTACGCCATAGTCTACCATTGTCTCGTGCGGCCACAGTCTACCAATGTCTGGTACGGCCACAGTCTACCATTGTCTGATACTGCCACATTCTACCATTTTATGGTACGGCCATAGTCTACCATTGTCTGGTACGGCCATAATTTACCATTGTCTGGTACGATCACAGTCTGCCATTGTCGGGTACGGCCATAGTCTACCATTGTCTGGTAAGGCCACAGTCTACCATTTTTTGGTACGGCCATAGTGTGCGATTGTCTGGTATGGCCATAGTCTACAATTGTCCGGTACGCCTTGTTCTACTATTGTCTGGTACGGCCACAGTTTACCATTTTCTGGTACGGTCACAGTCTTTCATTGTCTGGTACGCCCATAGTGTACCATTGTCTGGTACGGCCACATTTTACCATTGTCTGGTACGGCCATAGTCTATCATTGTATGCTACGGCCATAGTCTACCATTGTTTGGTACGGCCACTGTTTACCATTGTCTGGTACGGCCATAGTCTACCATTGTCTGGTACGGCCACAGTCTACCATTGCCTAGTACGGTCATAGTCTATCATTGGCTTGAACGCCATAGTCTACCATTGTCTGGTACGGCCATAGTCTACCATCGTCTGGTTCGGCCACAGTCTACCATTGTCTGGTACGGCCATAGTCTACCATTGTCTTGTACCATTTTCAGT
>NC_047025.1:54991-138164 GCF_902652985.1 Pecten maximus
TATGGTGAGATCGAGAGATTTCCATTATATATGTAGAAGTTAAAACAAAAATTATTATGCTTTGGCATCAATTGATAACTGGTAGTAATCTGTTAAGTGCTATGTATAAATTAATGTTTAATTTAGAGACAAACGGAACTATGGATTTCAAATGGTTAAAGAATGTTCAGAATATATTTATAGAAACTGGTATGAATTTTATTTGGGATTATCACACAATATGTACATTAAATAGAGATTATATGAAGTATACTGTGAACACAGATTACAAGACCAATTCATCTAAAAATGGTTTAACGACATTGAGAGCTCTTCAAGAGGGTCTGTCTATTTTATCTATAAAAGAAATTTTGTTTGAGAATCATCTTGTGAAGTTAAAGCCAAAAGAAAGATAAATTATTACTAAAGAGGTATGGCACATATTGGCCTGTTTCGACCTAACGATGACCGTTTTCAAAATAAAAAAAAATGTTAAAAACTGAGTTTTTGAATACAAACCTTCAATCTATAACATATAAATATTCTTATTTGTGAAAAATGTATTTGTTCATAACAATGTCTATTTCATTAAATGGCCGTAAAGTTGCATCATCGGGCTATTTGCAACTTTCGAGGGGGTTTTCCCGCATTCATATCATTTTTTTACATAGAGCGCATCGGAAGACCAAATCATACAATGCCTTATTTTATTCTATGTATCAAAATACAACTAAAATCCTATTCTTAAAAAGTGGTCCGCCGAAGAGCTGGTAAAAAAAGCGTAGTTTATAAAATATTATAATTTGAGCATCAACTAGACTGACTATAATTAAGTGATAACATAAACTTCACGTTGCCGTAAGTCCGCATAGTTCATATGGTAGAACCATTGCTTAGCAACCCGAAGGTTCGGAGTTCGAATCACCAAGATGTATCATTTTAATATTTGGTTGTTTCCTAAAATAATCCCATTTTATTTTTTTTATCGTATTTGAAAGATATTTTGAACAATAAATACATATTTGATATATGGGTTTGGAGTCCAGGGTGGATACAGGTATTCACGTTAGAGGAATACAATCGCCGCAAATCACTGGTAACAAGGGCCCTAGCCCTATTTATTGGCTGTGTGTGTATTTTTGAAGTATTTTGAGAAACATTGAAATATTTCATGATGTGACATTATTTCGTATTTTCTCTGGCTCATTCCGGCCTGGCAGGATGGGAACCAGAGGCGACCAAAATGGCTGCTCGCGGAGGTACAGGAAAGACTGTTCGTATTTAGTCAATGTTGGTGATAATAAACTAGTTACGGCTAAAGAAACCATCAATTCCATTGAGGGTATCTGTGGTGTGGGGACATTATATGCGTGTGTTCCGAAAGGAAATGATTGTTTTGAGGTGACGGTCGATATTATGAACCTATTTCATTAATGCACATCAAAGGGCAATTTTTATAAAATATTTTACTTCTGATAATGATATAATCATTTTAAACGACTATGGTATACAAATTATGTTTTGATATGTCTACACCAGAAATGTGAGTGTGATATTATGTCTTAATGTAAGAATGTAAGAGAGTGTATACAATGAAAATGTCAACACGTTTTATGCATTGTGAGGAACCACGGGGGACCCAACCCCCGGGGCCCTATTGACGAGGAAAATAAAATGATTTTTATCTGGGGGAAAAATGTGTTAGTCTCTCCTCAGCTTTTATCACGACGCGAGTTCGAATCCTACGAAGGCCGCTTTTTTCATCTTTTTTTTTTATTTTTAAAAATCAATGCCATATGATAGATGGTCTTGATTGTAGTACTGTAGTGCCCGTAAAGAAATGTATGTTTTATCAACAACTTAATGCAATACTCAAGAAATAAATTACAAGGTTTTCCCGGGGTTTCCTTGCCGTTTTTCTGTTAGAAAGAGGTAGATCTCAGAACTAAACAGTACATGGTAGAATAGAAATAATCAACTTTGATTCGTGTATTGTTGTAGGATATACAAATCGGACTCCGATATTTTGCAATTTTAATTAATAACTTAGGCTTGCGACCTTCGTGAGGGTCGCTTGTTCGATCCGCTGTAGAGGCATTTTGTAAACTAAATCATGTTACAAATCAATTCCTCGGTCGAATGAGATTTATGTAATGCACTGATTTCTTGAGAAAAAATATGGATTTCTGACAAGCTCCTTAAACATCTAACAAACTTAACCAACATATTCGTATTTGTGGTAGATTGAAACTATATAGCTTTGTTAAACTGCTATCCCTGAAAATATATACAGAGTATTAACAACTTTACATGTGTCAAAGCAGGGCGTGTATCGTCATGAAAACATACCACAACACGAAACACCGTAAATTTAGACATTACCTCGATTTTCATTGTAGTGTGATAGTTAATACTTTGTTCATCCCTTTTATAAACCGTTATGATGTACTTTTAGAGTAAATGTTTGCCAACTTTATTCAACTGTCCGAGGCAACATCACCCTACATATAATCACTTACCTTGATTACCATATATAGACACAACGTTATTTAGTTCACGCACAAACTAATGACATACTTTAATCAACGGTTATCAATATCCGATTACATTTTATATGTACACATAATTCCACTTTATTTTCTGAAATAAATCCAAAACATTAATAAAAAGAACAGGTCCGGAGTTGTTTTTGTGAACAAAGAAATATGGACCCTACTGGAGTTTTACTCTCTTTCTAACATTTTGGAGAAGCAGAATTTAATTGAAATTTTTACGGAAATTGTTTCAGGTCAAACATATGTTGAACGTTACTATACGTATGCTAGGGAATGGTATATAAATATAATGAAACTTATTTTCTTTCTAAACGTCAATAAACACAGAAAATTAATTTCTAAATGTACAAAGTTTAATATGATATATATATCCGCTGTATGATTTTCGATAAAATTTGCAAATTGATGTATTTCTAAATCGAAAGGTTAAAACACCTCCTCGTCTGTTAAACGTTTTGTTATATATAACGACTGATGTACAGTGGCCGAGGTAAGTCTCCAAACGAGACCAAGTGTGATTTTTCTGGCTTTCTGGGTTGTCGCATGAACAAAGCCCCCTAATGGTAATACCGCCGACCCATGACCTCTCTAAGACGGCTCGGAATTGTACTCATCTATCACTGGCTACATATCTCGTGTATATATTTTGTTAAGTAGACGGCCATTGATTATATCTCAAATAGTGACTATTATTAAATAGTTTTGGATTTATTTCAGAAAATAAAGTGGAATTATATGTGTACATACAAAATGTAATCGGATATTGATAACCGTTGATTAAGGTATGACATTAGTTCGTGCGTGAACTAACATAACATCATTTCATATTCTCCCAAAATATGGAAACAATAGTATGTACATACCTATGTCATCCAGAGTATATATTGTTATGATACCACATCACAATACACCATCAAATTAGACATTAACCCGATTTTCATTCATGCCTAGCACGACATAGATCAATACTAATACTTTGATATTATTGTAACTTTCACAAAAAATATTTAAGAAAAGCTCTCTGAATCTTTAGTTTCTGATTATTTGTTATCAAATTCATAATAATTTTATATTGAAATATCTGTTTTTAATGTTTTTGCACCTAATTATCCTTTACCAGATAAATTGTATCTCACATCAAAACATTAATAGAGGGGGTTCAAACTTTTGGTTATTTCTCAAATCTTTCTCGGCACAAGGTATACTGAAGCACCTTAAACGATATGCAATCTATACATCCGGTTCAAACTAAGGTGTCTATCGTCATAATAGCATACCACGACACGAAACACTATAAAATAAAACATCAACAGGCTTTTCAGTCCATCATAATAGCTATAGGCGATAAAAAGCTTTCTTTCATTCATTCACGAGGCACGAATTGCATGAAACGTTTAACATAATTCATCTGACATTGATAAATAATCGCCTAAATCATGATCACAAACTGTTGTCGATGTGTGTATGACCGAATACAGGAAATTGGAGATAATATCCAATTTGCATATCTAAATTGCTCATTTAAATATGACGTAAAATTTGAGCATAGTAACATTTAAAATATTTTTGTGATGTCGGTCCTAGCCCACCATCCTCCCTTTAGTGCCGTTCTAATAAAGAACTTTTCAAGCCGCAAATCTATGTGATGAGTTCATTTGCACATACACATGTATTTTGTTATTGTTACTTGAAAATCAATTGTTCAGCATTAATAAAAAGAACAGGTCCGGAGTTGTTTTTGTGAACAAAGAAATATGGACCCTACTGGAGTTTTACTCTCTTTCTAACATTTTGGAGAAGCAGAATTTAATTGAAATTTTTACGGAAATTGTTTCCGGTCAAACGTATGTTGAACGTTACTATACGTATGCTAGGGAATGGTATATAAATATAATGAAAATTATTTTCTTTCTAAACGTCAATAAACACAGAAAATTAATTTCTAAATGTACAAAGTTTAATATGATATATATATCCGCTGTCCGACTTTCGATAAAATTTGCAAATTTATGTATTTCTAAATCGAAAGGTTAAAACACCTCCTCGTCTGTTAAACGTTTTGTTATATATAACGACTGATGTACAGTGGCCGAGGTAAGTCTCCAAACGAGACCAAGTGTGATTTTCCTGGCTTTCTGGGTTATCGCATGAACAAAGCCCCCTAATGGTAATACCGCCGACCCATGACCTCTCTAAGACGGCTCGGAATTTTACTCATCTATCACTGGCTACATATCTCGTGTAAATGTTTTTTGTTTAGTAGACGGCCATTGATTATATCTTAAATATTGACTATTATTAAATAGTTTTGGATTTATTTCAGAAAATTAAGTGGAATTATATGTGTACATACACAATGTAATCGGATATTGATAACCGTTGATTAAAGTATGACATTAGTTCGTGCGTGAACTAACATAACATCATTTCATATTCTCCCAAAATATGGAAACAATAGTATGTACATACCTATGTCATCCAGAGTATATATTATATATGTCGTGCTAGGCATGAATGAAAATCGGGTTAATGTCTAATTTGATGATGCATTGTGATGTGGTAGCATAACAATAGATACTCTGGATGACATAGGTATGTACATACTATTGTTTCCATATTTTGGGAGAATATGAAATGATGTTATGTTAGTTCACGCACGAACTAATGTCATACTTTAATCAACGGTTATCAATATCCGATTACATTTTGTATGTACACATATAATTCCACTTTATTTTCTGAAATAAATCCAAAACTATTTAATAATAGTCACTATTTAAGATATAATCAATGGCCGTCTACTAAACAAAAAACATATACACGAGATATGTAGCCAGTGATAGATGAGTACAATTCCGAGCCGTCTTAGAGAGGTCATGGGTCGGCGGTATTACCATTAGGGGGCTTTGTTCATGCGATAACCCAGAAAGTCAGGAAAATCACACTTGGTCTCGTTTGGAGACTTACCTCGGCCACTGTACATCAGTCGTTATATATAACAAAACGTTTAACAGACGAGGAGGTGTTTTAACCTTTCGATTTAGAAATACATAAAGGATAAAGTCCACTAACTGGTAATTTTGGCCCAGAATAACAGGAAAATAAAAACGTTAAATTGTGTGGTTTTTTTTCTTTTTCTGCATTATTGAGCTAAAAACGATGTTATTTAAAAAAAAAAGAAAATCTGAAAATACCCTATTTCCCCGTCGGGGTCCCCTGATCATTGCCAGATTCTTCAAATGAGCTGAATCCGGCAAAAATGATGAATACTTTGCAGAAATAAAGTATGAGCCTAATCGTGTAACAATAAGAAATTTCAATATAATGTTAATAATTGTAATTTATACTTGCTGACAAAATTTGGTATTGTTACTCGATTAGGCTGCCCTTCAAATCTGAAATAATAAAATAATCGTCTTGGGGTATGCATCGCTATGATTTTCTAGCAACCGGGTCAAGTCCTATTCCGGAAAATATCTATAACCGCGAAATACCCATATATAGTACGCATTAGAAAAAGATCGGATATAAGGCCCCGATTTCAACATAAACATTTATTTTCTGATACTGTATTCAATAAATCTTTCTTCTTGATTTAAAAAAAATTAAATTGTCGACATTTCTTTCCCATTTATTATCCGGATTTTTGTCGTGTCGGCGTTTACTCTGCGGCTGACAAATTGGCAGACGACTGACAGCTGTTTGTTTACAACAGGGATTTCTGCAATTTAGAACTTGCATCTGCATTTTATTGGATACATAAGCAAAACAATGTATCTGTAGCTTATTCCAGGCAAGTATTTTGGTTTAATAATCTTAAGATATGCCACATGAGCAAGTGCTATGCTTGACACGGCATGACCAGCGAGTCGGTTGTTATGATGCTATTTTTAGATATCAGTCGCACGGTCAAACTCCAAAGTTTAGAACATATTGCGAGTTATCGACAGACTATATACATTTCAAGACAACCCATTATTTATTTCTGTAGCTTAATATCCCTAGAATATCAATAAAGTCTTCGATTAATAACTTTATCTAGTAGAAGCGAGCTGAACTTTGACCCGCCTGCATCCATCGTGACTTGTTTACGGTTTTTTTTCAGTGATATTTTTTGTTTTGCTTAACACACGTATACCAAACTCCATATCAGCATTGGATAGCTAATAATCGATGATACTGTACCAATAATTCGAAGTAGTTCATTCTGCATCAATCACAGTGTATTCTGTTTGGAAAGTGCGGCACTCGGGAATAGATACAGAATTTTTTCGCCAATGGCGTTGAAGGGGGCCTTGAAAGTTACACTATAATTATAATCAACGAAGTCGGGATGTTGTGTAGGCATAGTCGGAGGACAATGCTTCATTAAGGCTGACCTTACACTGGTCAGAACAATAGATTAGCCCCCCCCCCCCCCCCCCCCCCCCCCCCCCCCCCCCCCCCCCCTGGGCTTATATTGATACATAAACATATTTATGTACACATACAATATGAATCAATAGCCACTTTGCAAGGATAGTTTCATTATCTACAAGAAAGAGAGGAGATGTCCTCAAATCAAGGATTTATTAATCTCTGTTTTACTGAAATATCCCAAAATCTCTGAAAGTTCTGTAAACCATAATGCTAATAGTTTTGTATACAATGCGGTACAAAATGTATCTTCCTTCAATTTCATACACATATATATTACAAAATTAAACACTTTGAAACCTGTTCTCTCCCGAGTCTACCTTCCCTCTAGATCTACTCGCATTCATCTTTTTTATATCACCATGAAAGAAATGATGTTTAAATGCAACATATCTCAATAATTACTTGATCAATGTTTTATAGACATATTATTCATATGATAAATAATCTTGAATGTCAAGTCATAACCATCACAAAAAAAACTGACATAATACATTTCTATTATGAAGCAGAGAACATTGTCACCTTGGCTTTTACATTTATATGTTTGCTTGCAAATCAGTTTGTTTTAATTGATTTTAATATTTTTTTCAGTATGCCAGGACAAAAGAATTACAGATGTGCATGCTGCAACAAGCAGACAAAACCAGAGGGAAGGCGTCACATTAATGGGGAGACCTACAAATCGTACAGAGAGTACTTGAATATCACCAACAATGATGAAACTCTAACAACATGTGGGAAATGCTACATAAAATTCCGTAGAACATCAGATGAACATTTACCAGTAGTTGGAGAGCCTGTTCAAGTGCCAGGCAACATATGTGATGTTGACTATATTCCAAAAACTAAAAGACAAAAAGCAGAAGGTAAAAAATTTTGTTTTCTGCAATTACATCTGATAGCGAATCTTCCTCTAGCTGAACTGGCCTCTGTCCATTGCTGTGATACACTCTTCATGCATTATTTGTATTGATAATTTGATACACATTTTTAGTGATATTTACTTTTCCATTTAGTTAGGTTAATATATACAATAAGGGGCATTTAATTTTTCATCTGAAAATATAACCATGACTATAATATTATCATATATAGCACAGGTCATTTTCCATGTAATAAAGGAGTGTTATAAAACTGATAAAGCACACCTACATTATACACTTGCAAATGGGTCGTAATACTGATGTGCCAACATTATACCACTAGCCCTCCACCTCTGGGTTGCGAGTTTGAAACCCACTTGGGGCAGTTACCAGGTACTGACCACACATCCTTAATTGACACTGGCTGGTTCATAGGACGTTAAGCAAAATAAACCAAAACAAAATTTAACCAAAGTTACTGAGGGTAGATAAATGACGTCATGTTACTATTGTCTAGTGAACAAATAGCCTTTTATAGAGAAATATTGAAATAGCTTATGTTTCTCGAGTGGTATAATACCCTGGTAAATAGAATTTTATACACAGTTCATAAACTCATTCAATATTATAAGACACTTATGCTATATTGTCTATCTTATATTTTTACCTGGATCTCACAAAAGGCTTGTTTCATAAAATAATAAATAAACTTGTTTTACATATCTCTTGTGTTAGATTTTTGCAGTATCGTTAATAAACATTTATGTCTGTTTTTGTTTTAGGTATTGTGAGTCCTAAAAACATTGCACTGCCAATAGGAAGTACTGGTAAGAGCCACTCAACATGCTGTGTATGCAAGCGCCGGGGACATAAACTTATTGTGGTACCATCTGATTGCCGTTACAGGTTGTTTGTAGAGAATGGAAAATTACTATTGGCGGGTGCAAGATGCTGTATAGGTCACCTTGATGGTTTCTTTACTGATCATGCATTAACAAACTACCTTGGAGATTCTTTCAAAGGACAGGACCACTCAAACCTTAACAGGAGTGACATTATGGAACTGATTAATAATGTAAGGTCAATTGCCATAAATAATCAAAAGTACAGAATAGATTTCAATCAAGGTAGTTCACTACAAGATTCGGATTACCTAAGTCTGACAGGAATCACAAAAGAGAACTGTGATGATGTTTGCTCACATATTAAAGACAGTAATATCAGATCAACAAAGAACAGAACAATGCGGACATGTGTTGCCCTACTGTTAGTTAAACTACGTGCAGGTATTTCAAACAAACTGCTGTCAACACTCTTTAACATTGGGAAATCTAGTGTACGACGAGCCATTGTTTCGGCTAGGAAAGCATTGTCTGAGCATTTTACTAGGCACTTTGTAGGATTCCAACATATTACTAGAAATGAAGTGATTAAGGAGCATACCAGACCCTTGGCTCAGGAGCTTTTTGGCAGTATTATTAACAAGCCTGCAATTCTTGTCTTGGATGGAACATACATCTATATCCAAAAGTCTCACAACTTCAAATTCCAGAGACGATCATACAGCATGCATAAGAATAGACCCATGGTGAAGCCCATGATGTATGTAACTACCACTGGATATATTGTTTCTGTTCTTGGACCCTACCTAGCAGATTACAAGAACAACGATGCCAATATCCTGAAACACAATGTCAAAGGAAACATGGAGAATTTGACGGAGTGGATAAAGGAAGAGGATGTCATGGTTGTTGACAGAGGGTTTAGGGATTTCATCGATATGCTGACAGAAATGGGTATCCACACCGAAATGCCACGTTTCCTTTCAAGAGGTCAGAAACAGTTCACCACAGAGGAGGCTAATTCATCCCGTTTAGTCACCAAGATTCGATGGATTGTGGAATCTGTGAATGGACGCATCAAGCAGTGGAAATTTCTCCAAAACATTGTCCCCAACAATCAGATACCATACATTGGAGACTATGTGCAGTTGATTTGTGCATTATGCAACAGGTACCTTACACCACTAAATAGAGGAGACTCGGAGGAGGATCAACTGCTTGGTGCAAAGATGAAGGTATGCATTATATGTATATACTTTTGTATCAAGCAATACATTTCTATACACCTGTGAAAATAATGTTGCATATTATGCTAAGTGAAGTGTCCATACACACTTTGGTTTTTGCAACATAACTAAATAACATATTTCAAAGACAGTTTTTAGTCTGAAGTTGGGCAAATTTTTTACATAATTTATTAGCTTACGTCTTTGTGATTTGTTTCCACACAATCATTTGATAAAATATGACATGAAAGATTATATAGAGATAGACAAGACTGAAATTAAACTAAGATCTAAGTTTTGATTATGATTGCCACATATAATTTAATACTTCACGTACTTTTACACGTAATACATCAAATTATTTTATAATTTCAGGTGCTGGCCAGCAAACAGAACGGTTTACAAGAGCGCGTCATCAGTGAAAGGCTGGACAGACGAACAGGTGTGTGGGTCAAGCTTGATGCCTCTGAAGTGGTACCACAGTTCCCGAAGTTGTCTGGGGAAGATGTGCGAAACATAACATTTGGTGTGTACCAACTGAAACTGGCTCAAAGTTACACCCAGGAGCATTTGACTGATGATGGAGATTACATCATCATGGCCAATGGTGATATATCCAACATTGTTCGAGTGCAGATTCAGAGTAGACATATATCCTCGAAGAAGTACATGCTCTGGATCCAGTATGATGAGGCCTATGTTACCAGCTGGTATTGTCAGTGTCGGGCTGGAGCCAGAGTCCTTGGTACATGTGCGCACGTCTCTTCTGTTATCTGGTACTTGGGTTTTGCCAGACACCAACCTTCCATAAGTGGAGTCAGGAATTGGGCAGATGCATTGGAAGATGCTGCACGCATGCCAGTAGTAATGGACGAGTCTGATGGCGTTGATGAAAGCAGTGATTCGAGTGAGACAATAGAAGAATGATTACAGGATCTCACATGAGTGTCAATATTCAAAAGGTTAATTTATTGAACTGGTTTATGTGTACAATTCTACTTCTCATAGAACTTATATATTCACAAGAAAATACCTGTAAGATCAAATGTACCCAGTATAAAACAGACAACATTATTCTAAAATTGTCACTACAGAGACAATCGGTTGATGTGATTATTTATGACATACCTGGTGTTATTGCACATGTGTCATATGATATTTATGGCATGGCTAATATGTCAGTTATGTGTTATGTGTGTGTTTAACTTTTTTCAAAAAGTAAGTTACTGGTTCTTAATTCTAACTTACTTCAACCAATCAATAAAAATATAAAAAAAATAAATAAAAAAAACATAAGCCAACCAGACTATGTTGATGAAGGTATAAATGTTTTAATACCATGTTCCCCAGTAAACAATTTAATCATTTGCTTAAATATTTTCATTTTCAACATAGTCTGCCGGTCCACAGTCCGGGAATTCAGCCTGTGACATTGTCAAGATGAAATAGGGAGATAAAGAGTACCATCAAAAATCTCAAGTCACAGGCTGATAATGGTAATGGTGTTTTTTTTTATTTTGTGTTTTATATTTTGAAGATGATATTGTTATTCTGCAGTGATAGGGAAAAGAAATCACCACCACGCAAATGTAGATTAACGACCCTGTTACCGAATTCAAACTATTTGTTAAAGAAAGCGATAATACTGGTATTCTAATGCTATTTGTTGTTTGAATGAACATGCGTCTTAGACATTACATTGTAAAACATCCATTCTGTTGAGAAATGAAATAGAACATACATTATACATTAATTAAATGATTATCAAAATGTTATTGATGGCTTATTATTGATGATTAAAATCATATCCTAAGAGACAATTTAATCAGAAGTGTTTGTTTTGTTGGTTAAAAGATAACGAAGACAGATTGATGGACTTTGATCAACAAATAAACAAAGCATACAAGAAGGCAAAGATCATTGAAATAAGGGCAGCAGTGGTCGATCATGAGTGGTTAAGGTGTTCCAACATCCTACCACTAGCCCGTCACCTCCGAGTCGCAAGTTTGTTAACAAGATGTAAAATGTTGTTACAATATTTAAACCAATACATGAAACCGATACTTGCTGAAACACCACATCGAGGCTGAAGTGATATTCATGATTTCCAAATGAAACAAAAAATAATGAATGATAATTATAGTAAAATGAAGTTAGAGTTTGCAGAACTCGACTTTGCTTTGACAAGGCATATTGTATCAGCTGCTATAGAAACGTTATAATAAATGGAGTTCCTGTTTGCTCTGTATTTAGAAATTCACATTTAGAAAGTTTTTATTGAAAATGTGCCAATTTCGATACACAAATAAGTTTTCCTTTGTCTGTGACCTGATTTAATAGGGGTAGCTAAGGGAACTATAAATGGTTAATTGGTTGCTATGGAAGCACGCTAACCATGGATAAAGTGTATACTATATGTGACATAATTATAAAAAGTCACCAAGGTACTTATAAATTCAAGAAAATACAACGTAAACATATGCATATTTTATGCATAAAAATGATGTTAAGCTGATTCACCTAGGGTTGCTAAGGGGAAAACATTGTTGCTAAGGACACATAAGTGCATTGTTCTATAGTACTATTCACACTGGTTTGAGAAATTAGTTGTGGTTTATTTAATTCTAAGCTGGAGTGATTTTTTTATCCTGATAAAAGATGCACAGAGCAGGTATTAATTTGATGTAAATTACATAACGTTGTATTTTTGGTTGCTAAGGAGTACAACTTCAACGAGCTGTAACTATGGCAATTGGCGACACATTGTAAAAATTAAACCAATTTATGAATTTACATCAACTTGTTAATAATTGGTGTAAAAATGAGGTAAATCGGAGATGGGGCCAAAAATGGCCCTTATTGCACCTTCTCCTTTGCAAATTTTATCGAAAGTCAGACAGCGGATATATATATCATATTAAACTTTGTACATTTAGAAATTAATTTTCTGTGTTTATTGACGTTTAGAAAGAAAATAAGTTTCATTATATTTATATACCATTCCCTAGCATACGTTCAATATACGTTTGACCGGAAACAATTTCCGTAGAAATATCAATTAAATTCTGCTTCTCCAAAATGTTAGAAAGAGAGTAAAACTCCAGTAGGGTCCATATTTCTTTGTTCACAAAAACAACTCCGGACCTGTTCTGTTTATTAATGCTGAACAATTGATTTTCAAGTAACAATAACAAAATACATGTGTATGTGCAAATGAACTCATCACATAGATTTGCGGCTTGAAAAGTTCTATATTAGAACGGCACTAAAGGGAGGGTGGTGGGCTAGGACCGACATCACAAAAATATTTTAAATGTTACTATGCTCAAATTTTACGTCATATTTAAATGAGAAATTTAAATATGCAAATTGGATATTATCTCCAATTTCCTGTATTCGGTCTTACACACATCGACAACAGTTTGTGATCATGATTTAGGCGATTATTTATCAATGTCAGATGAATTATGTTAAACGTTTCATGCAATTCGTGCCTCGTGAATGAATGAAAGAAAGCTTTTTATCGCCTATAGCTATTATGATGGACTGAAAAGCCTGTTGGTGTTTTATTTTATAGTGTTTCGTGTCGTGGTATGCTATTATGGCGATAGACACCTTAGTTTGAACCGGATGTATAGATTGTATATCGTTTAAGGTGCTTCAGTATATCTTGTGCCGAGAAAGATTTGAGAAATAACCAAAAGTTTGAACCCCCTCCATTAATGTTTTGATGTGAGATACAATTTATCTGGTAAAGGATAATTAGATGCAAAAACATTAAAAACAGATATTTCAATATAAAATTATTATGAATTTGATAACAAATAATCAGAAACTAAAGATTCAGAGAGCTTTTCTTAAATATTTTTTGTGAAAGTTACAATAATATCAAAGTATTAGTATTGATCTATGTCGTGCTAGGCATGAATGAAAATCGGGTTAATGTCTAATTTGATGGTGTATTGTGATGTGGTATCATAACAATATATACTCTGGATGACATAGGTATGTACATACTATTGTTTCCATATTTTGGGAGAATATGAAATGATGTTATGTTAGTTCACGCACGAACTAATGTCATACTTTAATCAACGGTTATCAATATCCGATTACATTTTGTATGTACACATATAATTCCACTTTATTTTCTGAAATAAATCCAAAACTATTTAATAATAGTCACTATTTAACATATAATCAATGGCCGTCTACTAAACAAAAAAAATATACACGAGATATGTAGCCAGTGATAGATGAGTACAATTCCGAGTCTTCTTAGAGAGGTCATGGGTCGGCGGTATTACCATTAGGGGGCTTTGTTCATGCGACAACCCAGAAAGCCAGGAAAATCACACTTGGTCTCGTTTGGAGACTTACCTCGGCCACTGTACATCAGTCGTTATATATAACAAAACGTTTAACAGACGAGGAGGTGTTTTAACCTTTCGATTTAGAAATACATAAATTTGCAAATTTTATCGAAAGTCAGACAGCGGATATATATATCATATTAAAATTTGTACATTTAGAAATTAATTTTCTATGTTTATTGACGTTTAGAAAGAAAATAAGTTTCATTATATTTATATACCATTCCCTAGCATACGTATAGTAACGTTCAACATACGTTTGACCGGAAACAATTTCCGTAGAAATATCAATTAAATTCTGCTTCTCCAAAATGTTAGAAAGAGAGTAAAACTCCAGTAGGGTCCATATTTCTTTGTTCACAAAAACAACTCCGGACCTGTTCTTTTTATTAATGCTGAACAATTGATTTTCAAGTAACAATAACAAAATACATGTGTATGTGCAAATGAACTCATCACATAGATTTCCGGCTTGAAAAGTTCTTTATTAGAACGGCACTAAAGGGAGGATGGTGGGCTAGGACCGACATCACAAAAATATTTTAAATGTTACTATGCTCAAATTTTACGTCATATTTAAATGAGCAATTTAAATATGCAAATTGGATATTATCTCCAATTTCCTGTATTCGGTCATACACACATCGACAACAGTTTGTGATCATGATTTAGGCGATTATTTATCAATGTCAGATGAATTATGTTAAACGTTTCATGCAATTCGTGCCTCGTGAATGAATGAAAGAAAGCTTTTTATCGCCTATAGCTATTATGATGGACTGAAAAGCCTGTTGATGTTTTATTTTATAGTGTTTCGTGTCGTGGTATGCTATTATGACGATAGACACCTTAGTTTGAACCGGATGTATAGATTGTATATCGTTTAAGGTGCTTCAGTATACCTTGTGCCGAGAAAGATTTGAGAAATAACCAAAAGTTTGAACCCCCTCCATTAATGTTTTGATGTGAGATACAATTTATCTGGTAAAGGATAATTAGGTGCAAAAACATTAAAAACAGATATTTCAATATAAAATTATTATGAATTTGATAACAAATAATCAGAAACTAAAGATTCAGAGAGCTTTTCTTAAATATTTTTTGTGAAAGTTACAATAATATCAAAGTATTAGTATTGATCTATGTCGTGCTAGGCATGAATGAAAATCGGGTTAATGTCTAATTTGATGGTGTATTGTGATGTGGTATCATAACAATATATACTCTGGATGACATAGGTATGTACATACTATTGTTTCCATATTTTGGGAGAATATGAAATGATGTTATGTTAGTTCACGCACGAACTAATGTCATACTTTAATCAACGGTTATCAATATCCGATTACATTTTGTATGTACACATATAATTCCACTTTATTTTCTGAAATAAATCCAAAACTATTTAATAATAGTCACTATTTAACATATAATCAATGGCCGTCTACTAAACAAAAAACATATACACGAGATATGTAGCCAGTGATAGATGAGTACAATTCCGAGTCTTCTTAGAGAGGTCATGGGTCGGCGGTATTACCATTAGGGGGCTTTGTTCATGCGACAACCCAGAAAGCCAGGAAAATCACACTTGGTCTCGTTTGGAGACTTACCTCGGCCACTGTACATCAGTCGTTATATATAACAAAACGTTTAACAGACGAGGAGGTGTTTTAACCTTTCGATTTAGAAATACATAAATTTGCAAATTTTATCGAAAGTCAGACAGCGGATATATATATCATATTAAAATTTGTACATTTAGAAATTAATTTTCTATGTTTATTGACGTTTAGAAAGAAAATAAGTTTCATTATATTTATATACCATTCCCTAGCATACGTATAGTAACGTTCAACATACGTTTGACCGGAAACAATTTCCGTAGAAATATCAATTAAATTCTGCTTCTCCAAAATGTTAGAAAGAGAGTAAAACTCCAGTAGGGTCCATATTTCTTTGTTCACAAAAACAACTCCGGACCTGTTCTTTTTATTAATGCTGAACAATTGATTTTCAAGTAACAATAACAAAATACATGTGTATGTGCAAATGAACTCATCACATAGATTTCCGGCTTGAAAAGTTCTTTATTAGAACGGCACTAAAGGGAGGATGGTGGGCTAGGACCGACATCACAAAAATATTTTAAATGTTACTATGCTCAAATTTTACGTCATATTTAAATGAGCAATTTAGATATGCAAATTGGATATTATCTCCAATTTCCTGTATTCGGTCATACACACATCGACAACAGTTTGTGATCATGATTTAGGCGATTATTTATCAATGTCAGATGAATTATGTTAAACGTTTCATGCAATTCGTGCCTCGTGAATGAATGAAAGAAAGCTTTTTATCGCCTATAGCTATTATGATGGACTGAAAAGCCTGTTGATGTTTTATTTTATAGTGTTTCGTGTCGTGGTATGCTATTATGACGATAGACACCTTAGTTTGAACCGGATGTATAGATTGTATATCGTTTAAGGTGCTTCAGTATACCTTGTGCCGAGAAAGATTTGAGAAATAACCAAAAGTTTGAACCCCCTCCATTAATGTTTTGATGTGAGATACAATTTATCTGGTAAAGGATAATTAGATGCAAAAACATTAAAAACAGATATTTCAATATAAAATTATTATGAATTAGATAACAAATAATCAGAAACTAAAGAATTCAGAGAGCTTTTCTTAAATATTTTTTGTGAAAGTTACAATAATATCAAAGTATTAGTATTGATCTATGTCGTGCTAGACATGAATGAAAATCGGGTTAATGTCTAATTTGATGGTGTATTGTGATGTGGTATCATAACAATATATACTCTGGATGACATAGGTATGTACATACTATTGTTTCCATATTTTGGGAGAATATGAAATGATGTTATGTTAGTTCACGCACGAACTAATATCATACTTTAATCTACGGTTATCAATATCCGATTACATTTTGTATGTACACATATAATTCCACTTTATTTTCTGGAATAAATCCAAAACTATTTAATAATAGTCACTATTTAACATATAATCAATGGTCGTCTACTAAACAAAAAACATTTACACGAGATATGTAGCCAGTGATAGATGAGTACAATTCCGAGTCTTCTTAGAGAGGTCATGGGTCGGCGGTATTACCATTAGGGGGCTTTGTTCATGCGACAACCCAGAAAGCCAGGAAAATCACACTTGGTCTCGTTTGGAGACTTACCTCGGCCACTGCACATCAGTCGTTATATATAACAAAACGTTTAACAGACGAGGAGGTGTTTTAACCTTTCGATTTAGAAATACATAAATTTGCAAATTTTATCGAAAGTCAGACAGCGGATATATATATCATATTAAAATTTGTACATTTAGAAATTAATTTTCTGTGTTTATTGACGTTTAGAAAGAAAATAAGTTTCATTATATTTATATACCATTCCCTAGCATACGTATAGTAACGTTCAACATACGTTTGACCGGAAACAATTTCCGTAAAAATATCAATTAAATTCTGCTTCTCCAAAATGTTAGAAAGAGAGTAAAACTCCAGTAGGGTCCATATTTCTTTGTTCACAAAAACAACTCCGGACCTGTTCTTTTTATTAATGCTGAACAATTGATTTTCAAGTAACAATAAGAAAATACATGTGTATGTGCAAATGAACTCATCACATAGATTTCCGGCTTGAACAGTTCTTTATTAGAACGGCACTAAAGGGAGGATGGTGGGCTAGGACCGACATCACAAAAATATTTTAAATGTTACTATGCTCAAATTTTACGTCATATTTAAATGAGCAATTTAAATATGCAAATTGGATATTATCTCCAATTTCCTGTATTCGGTCATACACACATCGACAACAGTTTGTGATCATGATTTAGGCGATTATTTATCAATGTCAGATGAATTATGTTAAACGTTTCATGCAATTCGTGCCTCGTGAATGAATGAAAGAAAGCTTTTTATCGCCTATAGCTATTATGATGGACTGAAAAGCCTGTTGATGTTTTATTTTATAGTGTTTCGTGTCGTGGTATGCTATTATGACGATAGACACCTTAGTTTGAACCGGATGTATAGATTGTATATCGTTTAAGGTGCTTCAGTATACCTTGTGCCGAAAAAGATTTGAGAAATAACCAAAAGTTTGAACCCCCTCCATTAATGTTTTGATGTGAGATACAATTTATCTGGTAAAGGATAATTAGATGCAAAAACATTAAAAACAGATATTTCAATATAAAATTATTATGAATTAGATAACAAATAATCAGAAACTAAAGATTCAGAGAGCTTTTCTTAAATATTTTTGTGAAAGTTACAATAATATCAAAGTATTAGTATTGATCTATGTCGTGCTAGGCATGAATGAAAATCGGGTTAATGTCTAATTTGATGGTGTATTGTGATGTGGTATCATAACAATATATACTCTGGATGACATAGGTATGTACATACTATTGTTTCCATATTTTGGGAGAATATGAAATGATGTTATGTTAGTTCACGCACGAACAAATGTCATACTTTAATCAACGGTTATCAATATCCGATTACATTTTGTATGTACACATATAATTCCACTTTATTTTAACGTTTGAAGACCTCGTATTTTGTACGGGAGCAGATCGGATTCCTCCCTCAGGTTTCCAATCGAAGATTTGCTTTAATGTTTTACGAACCTGAGGTTGGAGAAAGAAGATTGCCGTCAGCGTCGACATGTGCTCTACATTTAAATATACCACGTGGAGTAACTCCAGAGTATCTAACTTCACTTTTTGAGAAAGCTGCCAAGGAGTCTGATTTGGCAAAATTTAATTTGATTTGAATGATTTTGGAGACTTCTCAATTTTGAATATGTGAGACTTAATCAAATCATATTATGTGAAACCGTGTCTTTAGGAACATTGAGCATTCCTGTAAAGACTTCCATTTGTGTGTCATTACTGTATTCACTTTCATTAGCATCCAAACCCCTTTCTTTGGAGATTTGCAATGATAACATATTTATCTTCTCATCATGACACAACAAAATCATTACGTATTACAGTTCAGTCATCTTAGTTTATAACATTTAATTTGAATTCGGCAATCAAAGCTGTTTTGAATGTTTTTATTTTTTTTCTGGATTATGGATGCCTTATGTGCAGTAATATATAACTAGACATAGAAATACATCACACCTATTGATTTTATATAAACAATGCTTTTTTCTGGATTATGGATGCCTTATGTGCAGTAATATATAACTAGACATAGAAATACATCACACCTATTGATTTTATATAAACAATGCTTTTTTGTGCATGGGATATGATATCTGTTGTTTTTGTGAATATGATACCTCTGTGCTATTAACATAATGGGTTTAATTACTTTTGCTTTTGTCATATCGTGGTGCCTGGCATCCGGCATCTGTCCATCAACAATTGACTTCTTCTTCATAACCGCTGATCGGAATTAAACAAAATTTGACAGGTAACATCGTTATGGGGTGGAGATTCAAATTTGTACAAATGGTGGGGCCAAAAAGGGTCTAATTGACTAATATCTATAAAATACTCTTTCCAACTCCCAGATATGGTATAATCAAATATTTTAGATAGAAAGGTATTAAGGTCTGTTACCAAAAATGTGAATTCATGACCCTGGAGTATCATGTTTCCCCCTGGGTAGGGGATACAATTGTCTATAGTTTATCTAGGGAAATAACACTTTTAAGCATTATTTGTTTTAATTGGAAATAATACTTACTTGGTTAGAATTATCAGTACAGTAGTATGGGATATGATATCTGTTGTTAACTACAGGTATATTGGCACTGAGCCAAAGGTTTATGGGTTTGGGCTAAAAAAAAGGACAAATTAGCTGAAATTTCAAGAAACATCTACTCAAGACCTAAATATTTTAGAATTAAATACTCTTCATAGATGGAAGGGTCTTAAGGTGCTTTACCGAAGTTGTGAATTTTATAACCTTTGTGTACCATGTTTACCCCTAGGGAGGGGATACATTTTACTATTGTTTAAATAGAGAAATCACAGTTTTGACAATCATTTATTTGATTTCTATTAGGATTCATTCTAACTTTGTTAACATTATCATCATTGTATGACAGCTTGATGGTATGTACATATTCTCACTAACTGACCCCAGGGGCTTACGGGAGTGGCCAAAAAGGGTCAAACTAACTGAAATTTCAAAAACATTTAACAACCTAAATAAGGTGGAATCAAATTAACTTCATATAAGGAAGGGTCTTTAGGTGTTTTACCATTCTTTGAGAATTTCATGACCCTTGGGTCAGCTGGATGGTATGCACATGTTGGCCTTGACTGACCCCCTGGACTGATGGGCGGAGCCAAACAGGTTCAATTGAATTAACTTAAATATTCAAAACTCAGGTGACCGTTAAGGCCAATGGGCCTCTTGTTTTGATCCAGAAATCTTGATGACCACCAAACAGCCATCTTTCCATGTTAACTGTTTCTCAAGACAATTTCATAGAAATATTCGAAGGTTGTTGTTTTTTTCTCCTGGTATCTTGTAGTTGACAGGTTACCATTATGGATTTTGACTGTTGAACTGGCTGATATACTGTACATCCCCCTTGGATATCATATTAAGTATGTTTTTGCTCTGGATACAGAAATTTCTCATGAAAATTAGTAGGTTCCACCTGTTTCCAAATGAATAAGAGGAAATTAAATGATAGTCTTACATAGATCCATTAGTGGTCACTTGATGATCGTTTAATATACTTGTTTCCAAAATGATAAAAAGATAATAAAAACTTAAAAAATCAACACATTGTGGTCGTTATTTTTAAAACTTATTAATTCATCAGTCAAAAACAAACTTATATAACAACAGAACATAATGTCACCTTATTGACAAGTCAAAAATTTGCTCTTTCAAAATATCCAACAGTTACCCGAGAGATAGACCACTGATTTAGCTATAATACATGTGTTACACATGTAGATAAGTAAAATTGTCGTGATATGTCAAAAAGCATTGGATTGGTGATATACAGATAAGGATCAGACTTCTTTTTAAATATTTGGTTTGTTGATTCCATGTTTATCCCTAGTCAACTTTGCTTCATAATACTAGTAACAACAAGATGGTCATCACTGAATATGTTGCAATGCTATTCATTGAAAAGATACAAAATGTGGCCATGTAACTGACTTGGTGATCTCTACCTTGTAACATTTGAACCATTTTTTTGCATCGCATCATAACAAAACATTCATCTGAGAAAATTTGAGTGATTTTGACATTTGATCAAAGACAATCAACATTGCTTCATGCTGTCATAAAGTGTTTAACAAGGAAGATATACAGAATTTGACCTTGACATTTTACCCAATAACCTGGAACTTTTGTCAGTTAAATCCTTGTTTAATCTGGATCAACATTGCTTCAAAATGTTATAACAAACTTCATCATTGATGATATGCAAAAGTTAGCAATGACCTTTGTTCAGTATAAGGACACCCCTTTTTTATCTTCCGATTAACAAATTGTTCAGTACAAAATGTTTATCTGTTAAATGATAATAAGAATAAAGAGTAAGATTCTTTTTATTGAAATCCAGAATGGCAGATATGCTGCCATTTTGAATCTGCTTGGCCTGAATAAGTACTGTGACAACACGGGGTTTTGTCATACATGCGATATGAATCTATTTCTCTCAATATTGTAGGTTTGCTTTAATCAGTTGGACACTTAATACTCCCGTTAATAATGTTACTTACGGAGTTTTTATCGTGTAAGTCGTCAGGTAATTCGTGTATTGAAACACATGTTCCCGCTACAGAGCGCAGCCATGATGCTTATATGACAGCCGTAATGCTAGCATGTATGTGAACTGTTTACGTGTGCGTAGTTTCGTATTTTTTACTGCCGTAATATTTACAAGTTGTAGACGATATTTCTTTTGTGCGTGGTAAAGGTATGTGAGTTAATAGAGTTATGTTGTCGAGTTATCGCAGGGTTTATAGAACTTAAATTATATTTATTATACCATTGTTTATATGTGTTCGAGAATATCAAGCGAATCCCAGCAGTTACCAGCGAATACCAGCAATCGCTTCACGCGACTTTATTCCTATTTTAGCGGGCGATTCAAAACAGGCAGTCTGCGTTCGTCTGCGTCTGTAGTCAGTCGTGTTTGGTTAGGTGGGTGTCTAAGCGATGGACAAAGAGGTGTTTCCTCAGTTCCAAAGCTTGTCATGTATTTATGTGTTAGGTTAGGTATAGTCTTTATGTGTGGGGATGGGTTTATGTAATTTAATATGGGATTTTCGGGAATTTGTTCTTGTTAGTTGGGACGGACGGGACAATTTTTACAAATAAGTGCGTTACTGATAGGATCTGCTGCTGAATTCCATAACATCTTGAGTCACCTTTTTACTTTTCAGTGGTTTCCGTTGACGATGGGCGCTAAAGACTTAGTCGCATCAAAAATCTTCATAATTTTGTGACATCCTGATTAGACAAACCGGTCTTATCACTGATGGCTGAATATGAGAGTCCTTCTGAATGTAGATTAAAACAGTTTTTCTCGTTTTTTCATCTTCACTTTTCCCTCTGGTGTAAACACGGCCCTTGGAATTTTACATGTTTGAAGTAGTACGTTATATGCGTAGCGTCGTGTACACCGTCTAGACCTATAGTTTCCCGGGTTCTTTGTCAGACATGTAAGTAACCAAGGTGATTTGCATTACATAAGCTCACAACTACATGTGTATAACTGCAACTTGCAAGGTTTAACCAGCTAAATTTACAATATATCTAATATTTATACATTTAAATGTTTATTATGCAGATGTTTTTTCAATATGGACAACACAGTCAGGGTATTTTGAAAATTATGCACGTATTGATTGATGATCGTCAAGCTAACCAGCCATTCGAACTTTGTCACCAGCTGACCAGGTCGACCCTTCAGTTCGGCGAAATATTTTACCAATACACTGATTTGAGAGTTGGAAAGTCCATTGTATCTGGGTCACGATCGCGATTCAGTTTACATGTAATTTGGAAGGGTCAAACATCAGACAAACCAGGGTTCCGGAGCACAGGGGCTTGGCACGATGGTGATGACGTTCCATATATGTATGTATAGTATATACAAAGAGAATACATGGTCAGTCTGAGTGTCTTAAAATATAAGCTGTATTTTGGCGAGGGTTACTAGTATATAGGTCTCTGTTTTGTCTTTCTGTCCCGAGCCAGAAATACAGCTTATATTTTAAGACACTGACTATGTATTCTATTTATCCTCCAACAGTCATGAAAATAATCATCAAAAATAATCATTTTTATGTGAAACGGTGTCAAATATCACAGATATATGTTCGTCTTTTAAACGTAGTTTCATAAAGTACCCAAGTTAATAGAAAGTTTGTTTTTGCCAGTTAAGAATATTTATTGTTGTTATCAGTCAGTAAGTGTTACAGTTTTAGAGAGTGATTCAGGATATTAGAGAATACATAATTCATTAGTGTGGAACAGATATATATAGTTAAGAATGTGGGTTAAGAAACAATGTCATGTAAGAGAGGGTGAAATTATTGTCATAAATGGAATCTTTTATGTCTCATAAATAAATGCCTAATTGTACTGTAATTTGGTATCCTGGTTGTCTCTTAGAAGTTATAAGCTATTCAGGTGTTTAATTGGTGCAAATTGAGTCGTCAGTTTAGGATAGTTAGGCAAGAGTCTTCTATCCGTCCTTTATACTATTGTGGCGGTAGCCACGCCACCACAGGTTATTTTCAAGCTGAGTCAGGATACTGTGACCTGACCACTTGACCGTCACAGTACATTAAATCATTGATTCTTAATCCTACATTTACATCCATCATTATGATCTTAAGAAAAAAAACACTGACAGATGAATGAACATTTTGGATACTGTCGAATAATTCATATTCTAAAATAGAAAATAGAAATTGTTGGTTGATTTTGTGCCTTCTCACTGTTAGTTGCCACTTACATTTATGTAATTGGTCCTAATTTCAAATTAGTTCCAAATCATAATGGATTAAAGCTGTATTACATAGTATAGCAATTATGTTTCATTGAAATCAACTCATATACACTCAAGCTATCCTTTGCATTAGGTTCAATAGCAATAGGCAATTCATGTAAATTAAACTTATATCATATCCATGTTTGAACTCATCCTACATCTTTTCATTTAAAGATAATTACTTCTTTACTTAAGTTATCATGTTCAAATGCAATAATAGAATTTAAAACATTAATAGACGTCAGACAATGAATGACAAAAGATGACTCAATAGGATCAGGAACTAGACAGTCTCCCAAGAATGTTTTTACAAAGGAATTTTTTTATGCTAGTCATCCTCTGTGTTTAAAGCATTCAGTCATCCTTGGTGTTTAAAGCATTCTAAAAAATATCATTTTGTTCTTCACCTAAAGAACTTCCCACTATTTCTGATGTGATATTCATGTCCACACCTAGCTCCTGTAGTGAGTCTTGGAGAGATTCATGTAGGGGATTTCAGAGAATGTTGGATATGGATAAGGATGACGAATTGATATTGACCAAGACGCCCTCAATCCATGCCTATTGAGGTGCTTTGTTGTGCATTGTTCTCATTTTATGATTATTTCACTCTTGCCGAAACTCTTCCAGATGAACATTTATGATTGGAAGGAAACAGAAATGTAATGCATGTATGTGGGTTGGACAGTTTATGTCCAGTTCCCCTTCATCCTCCAAACTGAAGAACAGTTGATAGAAAAAATATATGACCTGTCCAGAAACATCTCTCCAGAGGCGCTCAATTCTTTGGTTATGAACTGATCGTCCAGTAAGGAAACTGTTTGCATCCAAACCATTGATCATATTCATGAACATGCCAATGTGAATATGTTCACGTCTATGGTCGCATCTTAATTTTCCAGGCACACCATACAAACGTTTCCAGAACAGTCAATGACTTGCTATTGTTGCTACAAGACATTATGTGCATTATGATGTCTTATCACTGTGACAGTGATCAAATATATTTTGTGCTCCAATATACATACTACACGTACCTGTTTCTTATTTGTTCAATAGCATTAATAGCAAAATACCAGATAGAAATTCAGTGTTATATGTAAACCAAAGTCATATTTCACCAAAATATGTGTACTAGTTCCCCAAATAATTTTCTGATATAACACCTAAAGTCTTTCTGCTTCACCTACTTGTTTATTTATTAACTCAAAAATAGTCTATGCTCAAATTACAACCTCCAAAATGTATTCAAATCTTACCTTATCAACATTTATGTGGCCATCTATTTGCCATTAGGAATTTGGTCGACTGACAAAATATTGTCTTCTCGCAATTGACCTACTCATCCTTTCCCCTGAAGGATCTGTATGGCTTAATGATTCTAGCACCCTTCTACATTGCACACATATGCCTTTTCCTCCAAGATATCCAGCCATCATCTGCAGGCAAACAGTTTTCAAATCTACATTTACAATAATGCTAACAACCGTCAAACAATGGTTCGTGGAACCTTTATCTATTGAGATCTTGCTTTTATAAATTTTTATTTTTTGCTACATCTGTATATATGCTATATACAGTTATGTAAAATATTTATTAATGAAAAGATACAAAATCTGACTTTGACATTTCAACATGGTGACCTTGAACCTTCGTTTGTTGATTCCATGTTTAATCCAGACCAACTTCGCAGTATCTTAACAAGATTTCATTGCTGAAAAAATATGAACTTGACCTTTACATAACACTGACGTGTGTATTTTTGTGAAGATGACAAGTTTCAAGTTTATTGGTCAACAAAAACTAATCAACAAATGACAATATCCATGAAATAGTCTTAACTTAAATAACTGCAGTAGTCTTTATGGTTGACTCCCTGACCCCAAGCTTAATCCCACTCTATTACCTCTTACACTAACATGAAATGAAGTTTCATCTAAATCGATCCCATCTGATGTTATTCTCTGGAGATAAATTTCATTTTCTAGTAAGAGACCTTCACAGTTGACCTTTTGATCCTTGTCTCAACCCCATCCTATATTTTCAAATGATAATATATTGCATCAAGTTTCAATATAATTGGTCAGCCTTGTTAAATTTCAGTGTCTTATTGGTCAACAAAAAAACTTAAGTTATCAAAAAATCAAGAATTTTTTTTCTCTATTTATTACCTTCATATTTAACCTCTCGGCCCCAAACTCAATCCTACTATGTTTACCTCATAAACCGACATTATATCAAGTGTCATTCAAATCTATCCATTCTATCACAAGCTATCATCTGGAAATCAACATCTGGACAGACAAACAATGACAAACACAATAGTCCCCTCCAAGGCAGAGGACCACTATAAATAAGAAGTTGACCCAAAGGTAGATCAGCATGCTACTTGTACAATATATTGTGACTCTGTTCTTTATGGTTATTGAGAGGAAGTTGAAAAAATGACCTTAATTATTTACCACAGACAACAGATGCTGGTAGCCAAAAGGCAATTGTAATAGGTCAACTGAAATTTCATCTCAGGTGATCTAATAAATCTACCCAATACTTTCAATTTGATATCAAATTTGCAGGGGTAATTCCATACCAGTGATCCTGTGTTGAGATGGCGTTCATGAATCTTTGCTACTTCAGCATCAATTACATCATTTGAGATATCAGAAAACCGTCCTGACTGATAAGTTCCCTCGGAATGCAGACGCTTGTAGACTATAACTTGGAACAGCCAAGGAGAGGTACGCGATTTGGATGCTGGATAGCCAAGGTCATGGAACATGTCCACCCTTGTGATGAGCTTCCTTGGCCTTCCTGCCAAACCTTTTTTAAAGAGAAGTAACATGCATTAAAGAATTAATCATATATATTTCTGATTAATAACTATTTTTATCACAAAATAACAAGCACTTACATGTATATATAGTAACATTATTAAAGTATATTTACCGTGAATTAATACATGTGTGTATACATATATATATACATATTATGTGTGTGTGTGTGTGTGTGTGTGTGTGTGTGTGTGTGTGTGAGAGAGAGAGAGAGAGAGAGAGAGAGAGAGAGAGAGAGAGAGAGAGAGAGCATGTAATTATTAAATTTATCTGAATGGTGAGTTAAATTTAAAAATGGATTTTTTTTTTAGAAAATAGAAGCATCAGATGGCATTTGTCAGGGACTGGTGAAAGACTCTTGGATTAACTCAATTTACTCAAGACTGTTCAATGATATAATTGTTGTTATAATAATATATACATGTTAATAGTAAAGCAAATACCAATATTAGAGTAAAGTTACACAGACGAAATTAACATTTTCATGTACTTTTTGATGTCATATATTATATATACATGCATGTACAATAGTAAGCATGTCATTGTAAAATTTGTATTAATTTTTCCCACTTCTTCCAATCATTCTTAAATTTTTCTTTAGCTCCCTCCCCTTTAATGTTAGTGATGTATTTTTGTACTTTATAGTGATCAAATATAGAATAAATCAATGCATTGATGTTGAGAGACTTATATAGACATCTAGTTCTGTAAATATATTGCTTTATTAGTAAAATTATTTGATTGTCAATTTTGTATAATTCAGGGTTATAAGTATTAAGCTTGCCAAAAAGTATTGTTCGTTTGTTTAAAGTAAAAGGAATAAAAAGAGTTTCCAATAACAAATCTAAACTTTGTAAAAGATTTTGAACTTGATTGATCACATTCCCAAAATAAATGTTCAATGGTTTCTCTTTCAGAGTTACAAAGATTACAAAGAGGACTATCTACAAGTTTTACTTTGAAAAGAAAGGAATTGGTGGTTAGAATATGGTGGAAAACTCTAAACTGTAACCACTGAAGTTTGGAGTTTTTAGTAATTTGATAAGGCAGTGTGTATACACTCAACCAGTCCTCCTGATTAAAATTAAAGATTTAATATTTTCTTATTCATTTTTATTATTTCTATTTATTTATTTTTGTAATAATGATATTTTCCTGATTCAACTAACCATGTTCAAGTTCAAAGCATAATACAAAAATTCTGAAGCATATGACAATTAATATTAGGCGCGAATGAAAGATAGTATAATTCATTACTTGCATGCATTTACATCATTGTGCTTGATATGTGCCTGAAGTGAAAATGCTTAAGTAAAAAGCATACTAAGAATATTTAGCACAAGACATTGGCTGATTAAAAATTAAATGGAACACACAATTATCTAATAGTAATTAGCAGTTAATAGTAATTGTTTACATGTATAAAAGGAATACCTGACACATACACTTAGCACTGGACAATAGATGATAGATTATTTATAAAATTTTAATATGCATACACAACTAGTAATACTTGGCACTGGACGATGGATGATCAATTAATCAAAAAAAATAAATGAATAAATAAACATGCTTACACAACTAATAAAATAGCCGTAGTTCTTTTGTCATTTCAAAGAGTGAAATATCTATAATATATAAAGTTGTTGTACTATAGCTGTCCTCTGCAAATCTAGTTGATGAAAATGGTATATGGTATGTAAAATTGATTAAATAGTAATGAAATTAGATGAATTCAAAGTTTGTGTAAAATGGAGGTAAGTGTAATGTCGGAGAATACAGGTAATAGTCTAATAATTAGCTTTTGCGACTGTGCGATTGAGTGTCGAGTCTGTGAAGCTTACCAAATTCGAGCGTGGTCAGCTCTTGGATGTGTATCTATTTTGTTTGGTATAATCAATTGTTAACATATCATCCAGAAGCGTGATCATTTCATTAATACCAATACTTTAACAGCTGAATTTCTCGTGGAATTCTCTCTCGGCCTTTTGCTTCTTTTGATGTATAAACAGCCTCTATGTCTTTAAGTGCATGAGAAGGAAGCTCTACATATATAATGAATAAGATATCTTATCAAAAACAGATATCTGATAAAGAATGAGACTCTCGTGAGACCGACAAAACCTAAAAATTCGAGAATGACTGCTCCCTCTGTAAGGTAACTTCCGTTTTGTTGGAAGGCACGCGGAATATACACAATCAACCATGATCGTCTAGGCACGGAGCAGATGTCGTGTTCGTAAATCTGTTTCAAACCATTATATGTAGTTTCAGCCTCATCTCGGCTCCTTCATCGAGTGGAGGAGTGTTCATTATCTCAATTTCAAGTCTCGTTAATATAAGATATCTTGCCTATAATCGGATTATATAAGATATTCTTTCCAATTTTCTTTATGAGATATCTTACATCTTTTATGAGAATATCTTATATATCATAGAAGATATAACGAAAAGTATATAAGATATCTCTTTTATTACGATATCTTATAAAGGTAATACGATATCTTATATAATAATGTAAAATCCTGGATCAACGTTGCTCCGTGAATACATGTAAATGAGAGATTGGCTTGCCATAATGCTGGCTTAGACTTCCAATGCAACGTGACATTTCTTTCTGTGTTTTTTTTTTTTTGAAACTAATTCACAATGTATTAACTTCTCATTTCATCTCTGCAATCAACTGACGTGTTTATGTTCATAAAATTTCCAATTGATGATACTTAATTTGTACATTTGTATTTTGACAACAATGCATATTTCTTTTTGTTACTTTTCAATTTGGAGTAAAAACCAAAAAAAAATAATAGACATTTTTGACCTCGAGTAAAGGAATTAGGAAACTAATTCCTGGTTCTGTTTTTCTTAAACGGAACTCGGAACTGGTTCCTAGTTCCGTTTATCTTAAACGGAACTCGGAATTGGGGCCAAGTCCTGTAAAGTTTATACATAGTAATTCGTTTTTCTTAAACGAAACTCGAAACTGGATTCTAGTTTCATTTATTTTAAACGGAACTGGAACAAGGACCAAGACCTGTAAAGTTTATACCCGACTGATAAGTGTCCTTACACTCGTTGATATATCATTTCTTTTTCAGATTCGGGTCTCACACTGAGATGCAGTACGTAGACTATTTTCATTAAGGAATTTGGAAACTAATTTCTAGTGCCGTTTTTCTTAAACGGAACTCGGAACTTGTTCCCAGTTCCGTTTATTTTTATAGTTTAACTTAAACGGTGCTCGGAACTCGGAACCAACTTCAAGCTCCCTTTTTGATAAATGTACATGCGTAGCAAATATGTGAAATGATGTTTTGACTGTTTATTTTTTTTTGCACGTGGTCGCGGTTATCCTAAAAAAATGAGGACTTCATCATGCAAGTTTTTATTATAACAAACAGACGTCACACGGAATAATTAATTGCTTTCAGAGTTTCGTTTGGTTTTATATGTACATATATCAATTCAATATTAAAAAAATTGCATTACAGCATCAAGCTCCAGACACATTAGAATAAAAGACTAACATGACAATACAATGCACGTGTTTGAAGATAGATTTTGTGGTTTTTTCTTTTTCTTTTTTTCTTCCTCTCTTTTTTCAAAACTCTATTTTATTTAGCGTTCTGATCGCGATATTATTAAATTGTTGAAAGCCTGTCTTGGAATCGGTATAAATCATGTACGTGCCACAAATATGCGTAATTATATCTCGAACCTTGTTTTAATGTGTGTGTTAACATTGTGGACACGTTGTCCACAAGGTAGGGTTATATAGCGGTGAACTGATGTTTGTTAACATTGTGGACACGGAGCCACAAGGCTGGGTTATATAGCAGTATACACTGTGTGTTAACATTGTGGACACGGTGTCCACAAGGCAGGGTTATATAGCGGTATACACTAATGTGTGTTAACATTGTGGACACGGTGTCCACAAGGCTGGGTTATATAGCAGTATACACTGTGTGTTAACATTGTGGACACGGTGTCCACAAGGCAGGGTTATATAGCGGTATACACTAATGTGTGTTAACATTGTGGACACGGTGTCCACAAGGCAGGGTTATATAGCGGTATACACTAATGTGTGTTAACATTGTGGACACGGTGTCCACAAGGCAGGCTTATATAGCGGTACACTTATGCTTGTGTCAACATTGTGGACACGGTGATGTCACATCCATTATGATAATGAAATACATATATAGAAAGACATGAAACGATTAATATACATGGAAATTTTATTTAGTGTTCTGAATAAAATATCATTAAATTGTCGGAAGTCTGTCTTGGAAACGGTATAAATCAGGTACGTGCCACAAATATGCGTAATTATATCTCGAACCTTGTTTTAATGTGTGTGTTAACATTGTGGACACGTTGTCCACAAGGCTGGGTTATATAGCGGTATACACTAATGTGTGTTAACATTGTGGACACGGTGTCCACAAGGCAGGCTTATATAGCGGTACACTTATGTGTGTGTCAACATTGTGGACACGGTGATGTCACATCCATTATGATAATGAAATACATATATAGAAAGACATGAAACGATTACTATACATGAAAATTTTATTTAGTGTTCTGAATAAAATATTAAATTGTCGGAAGTCTGTCTTGGAATCGACATTAGTCAGTTACATGTACATGCCCCGAATATATGTAACTGTATCGTGCATCCATGTTTTTGATGTATGTTATAACATTATGGACACGGTGATGTCAAAGTAATGCTGTATTGTTACCTATAGCAAAAATGTGTAATGATATTTACAGGTTGAAACAGTTACCCACGATTAATGCTATTTGGTACACGTTTGAATACATAAAAAAACTATAAAAAAAAGAAGCCATATTTGTTCCTTTGACAATATATATGTTAATGATATTATATGATTTGAATTTAATTTGTTCATTAATCGATATAAACTGAATAGTTGAATCTCAAAAAATTAAGAGGATGTTCTTAATTATTTGAAAAATGTAATTTGAAATTAGATCTTGAAATTATTTTGTTTTTTCGCAATAAACGTTGCCGAATCTAAACTTTGTTGTTGTCGTTGTTATAGTTGTTGTTGTTTTGAACGTTAGAATGTAAATGTCATTATTATTTTGAATGAAATACCATATGAACATCAATCATACAACCACATCTTACTATTTTTATTTACCTTAATTGTATCTTGTTTGGTAATGGTGTAAATTATTTGAAATATCACTCTGTTATTCATTAGTTATTTATAGCCAGTTGACAATACTGATGCTGGCGACATTTACATATTGAAAACAAAATCTAGCAGGGGCCATACCAACAATATATTTAGATATGCTGCTGATAACAATGACAACCTACATTGCACAATTTTATGGAATGGTCGGTCTAGCTGTAATAGACACTATGATTCGATTCCAAGTACATGCAATGTATAGATGTGAACGTTTAATGATACGACATCGCTTATTTATTTTTCAGTCGAAATGTCGTACAAACATATTTCGATAAAACAACAGCATTTCTCTGTCCGTGACTTCATATATATATAGTGTGTGTATTGCATATTGTCTCTGTGGACACGGTGTCCACAGCGCGAAATTTGTGTCCACAAGTACGGGTGCCGTAGTTTTTTTTAATTATGGTTTTATCTCGAAATTTAATGAGTGTGTACACAACTGTAATGAATTTGTCCTTAATTCGAAAGTATAACACTTGTTTTCGTTACTATAAACAGAAGTGTCCATAAGGTTGGTTTACAGTTGGTGGTTCACAACTTCAGTAACCCGAGTATGTCACAGGTACTTGGGGTAAGAAATTACATTTGTATATATATACTATATAGCCTCGTATTACTATATAAAACACAGGTACTTGGGGTAACTATTTTATATAGTAATAAGAGGCTATATAGTATATATATACAAATGTAATTTCTTACCCCAAGTACCTGTGCACAAGCATGGTTACACACCTTCTATCCCACTACATACACTCGTGTAGTGGGATAGAAAATTGTTTGCAATCGTATTTTTTTAACTTTTCTAACTCAAAAATTACAAAAAAAATGATATGTTTGGGATTCCGGTGTGTAACCGAAATTGTTCACACATTTTTCGAAGTCGAAATTGCTTCGTTACACACTTTCACCCCAATGAGGCTGCGCATGCGCAAAACAATTTCCGGTCGGAACACTAGGTACTTCATGGAAGAAGTTATGGATAGCGGTAAATAATGAAGGACTATGTTAATTTTAACGTATTTTTGTTAACGATGAAAGATTTATTGGATTTTTAAGCGATGAACTTCTTTAATTTCTGCGTGCACGTTCCTAGTTTTGCGTGCTCGTGTACTGTTCGTCATGACCTTGGTACTGTTAAATTAAATGTTTGTCAAACCTGTGTTGTCGTATCTTATTAGGGGCTGCTATATCTGTTCACCACAGGGGCATGTCTAGTTTTATATAAAACAAATAGTCAGAAATACCTATATATTGTCAATATATATAGGTATTTCTGACTATTTTTGTTATAAAACTAGACATGCCCCTGTGGTTCAATATTAAGACAACTGCATTTTTCAAAAACCGTTTTCAACTGACAACAACCTGTAGAAAGTTAACATATCTGCAAAAATATGCAGGTTACACCAAAGACATATATGCCTTAATATACACAAAACATTCTTCACACAATTTTATATAATTTATTTATGTAATTTTGTGTTAATTACAGACTGGTTTTGTAAGAATGCTTGATTAAGCTTGTATTTAGATAATCCGAAGGGTTCTGATGTTAATATTAAAGCTTAATCACTGAAACAGTATCCCAGATAAGCTGCTTACTTGTGTAATTTACTTCTGTATTACAATAGATATAATTTGACACTGCTCGTCCTGATTTGTTCATCTAATTTATAGGGCTGAATTAAGCACTGAAGCGATTATCTGAATAATCGACAGCGGTTAGATTACATGATCTAATCAGTGTCAATCTATTTAAGAATTCCTTAATCGTTAATCGCCAGTAATAAAATCACCATTGATAGCGCTCGAATGGTATGATGAGATATGTTGTTTCAGTCAAACCCGTATTAAGCGGCCACCGAAGGGACCGACAGATATTGGCTGCTTAAGACAGCTAGGTGGCTGCTTAAACCATGTGGGCCAGAAACGGCCTGTTGCCCAATTCTTTTTTCAACAGATTATAAAATTTATCATATTATAATGCACTTATTGATACTGATAACAAGATACCATGCGTATAGTGTATTTTGAAGTGAAAACCAACAAAGATCAAAGTTTTGATGAGTTTGATAAAAATACCTGGTCGTGTGATTTTCGCGGATGTCTACTTCCGGACAAAATGGTCACTTAATACAGGACGATACAACGACTTGGGGCAGATTTTTGTGGCCGTTGGTTCATTATATAGTCTTTTCAATCGGGCGGACCACAGACTGGCCGCTTAATGGAGGTGGCCACTTATTCAAGGTGACCGTTAGAGCAAGTTTCAATTGCATGGTGGCGAGTACTTAATGTCTTTCGTACATGTTTATAGTCATGCTAAAACCACATTAAATATGTGTGACTTGCTTTTTTAGATGTGAGAGGGGGATATATATGATGACTGTAATCTTTGACAGTCAGCCCTAATCAATGGCGAGACAAATGTGTTACAATCTGAATGTGCAAACTTAATCATGTACTTTGGTGTTGCTACCTGTTTGAAGTCAGCGGCATAAATATTTGCAATCATGTTTCTATTATACAGAATTAACGAAACCAAACAAGTGTCACCTTGAGGCTATTGACATCGGGAAAATTTGAAATGTTTCTTATTATTCACTTGACTATGAGTCGACATCGAATATTATTTTGGATCAAAACAAACTGTTGATTTTCTAATGGGAGTATATTCTTTCTGAGACCATCTGGGTTTATCATAGCAAGCAAGTGTTATAACATTATTCTGACAACAACACAGCACGTGTGGCTAATACTAGCCTGCAAGCCTACATTCACTGATATTAAGAGACTATTACTGCTAAAAAGATCAATCGATGAGTAATCGATCCAATTAATCAAATACAAAAATGCTAATTGTTGCCGCCCTACTATTATAGTCGACAGAATGCTTCTGATGAACTATGAATACATATTGATCAAGCACCTAAGTGAATTCGAAGATGATACAATGTTTACTGTTGGATTCCATTCAGCAAAAGTTGTCAAGTAATTATGGGAAAACTTGCCCACACCAGCCTCTTTTCTGTGTTTGAGGGAAAAGTTTGACCTGCATTTTTTCAACATAAATATAAATGTGCAAAATCTCAGCTTGAATTAGATTTTCTTTTTTCTCATCAAATTGGGAAGGAAACCTTGATTTGGTGTTGGGAATTGGGATTTTTTACAGTTTGAAATATGTGTACATGTATAGCTTTTCTTTCATAGTTTCAACCATTTTTTTCTCCTTTTTCTTTTCTTCCAGAAGTTTCCTCAACTTCCAGTCTATAGTTTCCTCAGAATGGAGACCATGAGAAAACAGAGAAGGGTAAGCATTTTAATTAATTTTTTTTTACAATTTTTACTGATACCTAATTCTATTTTTTTTAAGTTTTCTTGAAGATTAGTTTCTGATCAGTTGCAAATGAGGAGCAAGTACAGAACAAAAATACACATGATTTTTTTTAGTTGAAGATGCTGATATAAAGATTTGAATACAATAATGTGAGTGTGTTTGCTGCAACTGTGCGGGGCCACAGTGGTCGAGTGGCTAAGATGTCCCGACACTTTATCACTAGCCCTCCACCTCTGGGTTGCGAGTTCGAAACCTATGTGGGGCAGTTGTCAGGTACTGACCGTAGGTCGGTGGTTTTTCTCCGGGTACTCCGCCTTTCCTCCACCTCCTGAAAACCTGGCACATCCTTATTTTAAATGACCCTGGCTGTTAATAGGACGTTAAACAAAACAAACCAAACAAACCAAACAAACCAAAATGCAATTGTGCTCCATGAATTTGTACCCATGTCCAGTTCCATAATGTTACAGCTTTGATACTATTGCCTCAGCTGACCCTTTAAACTGCTTTTTGAACTTTTAATATTAATAAATCAGAGCTGTAAGTAAAAAGAGACAAATGAAAACACTTAATAATACATCAGTACTTGTTGTGCCCGTCTGAAAATTTTTCCAATAAGTCAAACAAAAAGAGCGGAACACAAATAGGTCCATTCAACAGTTCATTTTCAGAGAAATTAACTTCAGTTATTTGCGCAATGAAATATAAAAGCCTAAGGTATAAATTTCACTCTTTTTTAGCCCACCATCATCAGATGGTGGGCTATTCAAATCGCCCTGCGTCCGTGGTCCTTCCCTCCGTCCGTCCGTCCGTAAACAATTCTTGTTATCGCTATTTCTCAGAAAGTACTGAAGGGATCTTTCTCAAATTACATATGTAGGTTCCCCTTGGTGCCTAGTTATGCATATGGCATTTTGAGACCAATCAGAAAACAACATGACCGACAGGCAGCCATCTTGGATTTCGACAATTGAAGTTTGTTATCGCTATTTCTCAGAAAGTACTGAAGGAATCTTTCTCAAATTCCATATATAGGTTCCCCTTGGTGCCTTAATCTTAAATTTTATATATAAATTTCCCTTGTTTGAAAAGTACTAGAGGCTGTTTCTGAATTTACAGAGATTAGTAAGACTTAGAAGAAGAGAAAAGTAGAGAAAAGATCAATCTGACATGAAACCTATGAAGAACATTCAATGGTGGACGCCAAGATCCCTCTGGGATCTCTTGTTTATGAAAGTGGTTTTACTCTTTTTTGCACTGAGTACACATGTGAAGGTCCTGTCGGTGTGCATCATCATGCAGGTTGATCATCTGCTGCTGGTACTGCTATCTAAGTATCTGGAAAAAATTATTATCAGAAATGTATGCTTAAATATCGGGCATCTTCATAAGTATATAAATTATGCAGGCCCCTGTGTAACTTGTTTTCACAATTGCCAAATTTTCTCTTTTTAATTTTTCTTCAGTCTAAATGTACCCAAAATGATACTGACCAGCCCATGGCCACTCCAAGTGATTTCCAAATCGTCAATATTCCAGGCAAAGGTATAGTGAACATTGCATACATTATTTACATTATTTATTTTAGGTTGTGATATTTTTGTTAGACTTATTAATCATAGTACTTCCAGCAATGTTAGAAGTTAAGCATGGTGAGATATGTGTACATGTACACTAATAGGCCTGTGTCATTTTACTTGATAATAGCTGGCTCTCAAACGTTCAAAGCTTTTAATTTAAAAAAGGTCTAGTTTTAAATTAACATTTGGATGGTCATGATTAGGATTGGTGTTATGATCCATTCTGTAAGTAACCAATAACCTTAGTTTGTTTACAACTCATAATTAACCATGCATGCAGAGATTTTATTGCAATGCCACCATGGGAACAAATGTTTTAGATGTTTAAAGAAAGCCTATGGGGAAAAAAAGAACAGTTTTTATGTCCTTTCCACAATATCATGTAACCTTTTAGCTCACCTGGTCCGAAGGACCAAGGTGAGCTTATGCCATACCGTGGCGTCCGTCCGTCCGTCCGTCAACAATTGACTTATTTGACTTCTTCTTCATAACCGCTGATCGGAATTTGCACAAACTTGGTCAGAAGCATCCCTATGGAAAGGGGACTCAAAATTGTACAAATGATGGGGCTGACCCCCTGGGGGCTTCTGGGGTGGGGCCAAAAGGGGTCAATTTGGAGCTATTGATATAAAGGACTTCTTCTCTGAAACCACAATAGCTATTGCTCATATTTGCCAGGTAGTATCACTATGGGGTGGAGATTCAAAATTGTACAAATGATGGGGCCGACCCCCCAGGGGCCTGAGGGGCGGGGCCAAATGTGGTAAATCCGTCTGTATTGATATAAACCGACTTCTTCTCTGAAACCAAGCAATGGCTATCGCTCATATTTGCCTGGTAGCATCATTATGGGGTGGGGATTCAAAATTGTACAAATGATGGGGCTGACCCCCCAGGGGCCTGAGGGGCGGGGCCGAATGTGGTCAATTTGGCTATATTGATATAAACGACTTCTTCTCTGAAACCGAGCAATGGCTGTCGCTCATATTTGCCTGGTAGCATCACTATGGGGTGGGGATTCAAAATTGTCCAAATAATGGGGCTGACCCCCAGGGGCCTGAGGGGTGGGGCCAAATGTGGTCAATCGGGCTATATTCATATAATTGACTTCTTCTCTGGAACCAAGCAATGGATATCGCATATTTTACTGGTAGCATCACCTTGGGGTAGGAATTTGAAATTGTACAAATGACAGGGCCGACCCCCCTGGGGGCTGACGGGCGGCCCAAAAGGGGTCAGTTTTGCATAATTGAAATAAACGACTTTTGCTCTGAAACTAAGCAATGGATTTCGCTCATATTTCCCTGGTAGCATCCCTATGGGATGGGGATTCAAAATTGTACAAATGGTGGGGCTGAAGGGCGGGGCAAAAATTGGTCAATTTGTTTAAACAACTTCTTCTCTGAAACTAAGCAATGGATATTACTCACATTTGTATGGTAGCATGGTTATGGGGTGGGGATTCAAAATTGTAAAAATGTTGGGGTTGACCCGGGCCGCCAGGGGACTGAGCGGTGGGGCCAAAAGGGGTCAATTTGGCTAAATTGATTTAAACAACTTATTCTCTGAAACTAAGCAATGGTTTGACTGGTAGCATCCTATTGGGGTAGGGATTCAAAATTACATAAAGGAAGGAGCTGACCCCCAAGGGGGCAGAGGTCAGGGTCAAAAGGGGTCAATTGGTCTTAACAAGTTCTTCTCTGAAACTAAGCAATGGATATCACTCACATTTGTGTGGTAGCATCCCTCTGAGGTCGCAGATTAATGCACTTTTTCGAATTTTCAGTATTAAAATAAAACCAATGTACATATATGTACCCATATAAAATGCTTATGATATATATTGACATAGCAATACCAGCGACAAATATACTTCAGCATCATTCTTGTTTCATAACTCATGAAACCAGATGAGCGATTCAGGCCCTCTGGGCGTCTTGTTAAATTTTGGCTTTTTAAATTGGATATCTTTTTCATAGAATGTGACTACATGTACATGATATAGCCATCAATATTGAAAAATGTTTAGCCACTGGATAATTTTACAGGCATGTTTCATTCCAAGACTAGTACATGTACCTCTTAAGTAATAAGGGGTCCGGTAGATAATTATTCTGGTTTCTAGCCCACCATCATCAGATGGTGGGCTATTCAAATCACCCTGCGTCCGTGGTCCGTCGTCCGTCCGCCCGTCCGTCCGTCCCTCCGTCCGTAAACAATTCTTGTTATCGCTAATCCTCAGAAAGTGCGGAAGGGATCTTTCTCAAATTTCATATGTATGTTTCCCTTGGTGCCTAGTTATGCATATTGCATTTTGAGACCAATCGGAAAACATGGCCGACAGGCAGCCATCTTGGATTTTGATAATTGAAGTTTGTTATCGCTATTTCTGAGAAAGTACTGAAGGGATCTTTCTCAAATTTCATATGTAGATTCCCCTTGGTGCCTAGTTATGCATATTGCATTTTGAGACAAATCGGAAAATAACATGGTCGACAGGCAGCCATCTTGGATTTTGACAATTGAAGTTTGTTATCGCTATTTCTGAGAAAGAACTGAAGGGATCTTTCTCAAATTTCATATGTAGGTTGCCCTTTGTGCCTAGTTATGCATATTGCATTTTGAGACCTATCGGAAAACAACATGGCCGACAGGCAGCCATCTTTGATTTTGACAATTGAAGTTTGTTATCGCTATTTATCAGAAATTGCTGAAGGGATCTTTGTGAAATTTCATTTGTAGGTTGCCTTTTTTCCTAGTTATGCATATTGGATTTTGAGACCAGTCAGAAACAACCTGCCCGACAGGCAGCCATCTTGTATTTTGACAATTGAAGTTTGTTATCGCTATTTTACAGAAGGTAATGAAGGGATCTTTCTCAAATTTCATATGTAGATTCCCCTTGGTCCCTGGTGTTGCATTTTGGGACCAATCCGAAAACAACAGACAGCCATTATCGCTAAATCTTAAATTTTATATATAGGTTCCCCTTGTTTGAAAAGTACTAGAGGGCTGTTTCTGAATTTACACAGATTAGTAAGACTTAGAGGAAGGGAAAAGTAGAGAAAAGATCAATCTGACATGGAACCTATAAAGATCATTCAATGGTGGGCGCCAAGATCCCTCTGGGATCTCTTGTTGTTTAGTCCTTGTCTTTATTTCTCAGTCATATCAAATTGGTGTTTTATTTATGTTATGTAATAAGCAAAAAGTAAGTCTTTGTTAAGTTTAAAAGAACTCATAATGATCTTTTCCTACCTTGATGAACTTTGTTATAATTACGGGCCAGGGCCATATGAGTGGAGGAAGGTAATAAATTACTTTAGGCAGTATTCTTATAACCATCATAGCATTTGTTTGTGTCTGTTTTCTACCATGTTTCAAACATGTAAATCCTGCATATTCTTTTTTGCTTAGTGTAGTAACACAAATCACATTAAGTTGGCATCAATTTTTGCACATGTTTACATCAAATTTTGCCCTTATTTACATTAAGCTATTTTTTTTTTATCTGGATAAGAGTTTCATTTTTGATCCTAGTTAATTCTAGGAAACAAATCATGATATTTCATTGTTTTTCCTTTCAGCGAAAAAAACACCATGGTAATTCAGAACATAACTAACATAGTCTGTTTTTGATTTTTGAAAACATTCTGATCTGAACATTACCAACTGCATCTCTCTCTCTTTAAAGTTTTGCAAATAAAGACTATTTTCCAACATACACTTTAATGTATGTTTGTGTCATAATTATTAATATTTGTAAATTTTTGATGTTATGGTATTTGACTGTTCCATAGAGAGGTTTTCAGCATTTGTAATGTTCAGAAAATAAAAAAATTGATTATAGTTTATTTGATTTGCTGGACCTAATAATCACTTGTACTTGATATCATTAAAAGTAAATTCATTACTGAGTTTTGCCTTCTGCTTTTAAAAGAAAAAGGGAATCTAATCTTAATTTTCATATTTGTCAAAAGATGATTCTTGTTGGAGTATACAATTTTGGGGAGGTAAAAGAACAGTAAAAGTTTGATAACTTTGTAATAACAGCATCCTTACTTTATTTGATCCTGATAAAGTTCTACAAGTGATTATTAAGACAAAGGTTAAACAAGAACTTGAATGTATTGTACAACTTTACCTTTGGACAAGTGGTCATGACAATCTCGGCCAAATATTTTCTTTCATCTCAAAAAGCTATGGAATATTTAGTAAAATATCAAAAGTGGGATATGCCTGGGGTAATTAATCTTGGCTTTATAGATATGTGTATCAAAGGAGTTATTTATGGGTTTCAGCAAATTGTGACCCCATTAAGATGTCACTCTTCTGCTGTCTTGTTTTCCATATTTTAGTTTTCTCCAGAACATGAAATAATATTGTGCACAAAGAAACAAATGGTTCTTTCATTTTAATGATATTATATAATAACTGTACAGTCAGAGTCTGTCTGGTTACTGAAACATCCGGACACAAGTTGTTCTTGTCACTGATGATGAATTCACTTAAGTGTACCATTCAAAATTATCAAATATCAAATATGGATGCAATTTTTGCTGTCAAATAATGTACATATAATGATCAAGATGTAGTTAATCAAAGAAAAACATTATTACAACTTTAGGGGTTTAATTATAAGTAGATTTATGAAACCAATCATTTATACAAACATTCCTGACCTCTTTTTACAGGTTCTGATAACTCAGTTCCAACCAAGAAGAAAAAAGGTGAGATGCAACATTGGCTCACTGGTTAGGTCAGCCAATAAATCCCCTTTTCCATCTTAGATCTATCAGTTATTTTCATCAATGTACATTCCGATGGGATAAAATACATACCCGTGTGTTGTAAATTAATGGTGAAGTAATATCAGCCTTTCAATATTTCTGGAATAGCTCTGTGATTTTTTTTGTGTTTTTAGTATTTTTATTTTTATGAGGGTATTACAGTCTTTATTTCTTTATTTCAGTTAAAACAAGTGGACCAATACTTCTTTTTACTGGTTTTGGAAATGAAAATGTAAAAGATCTGTTGGTAAGTTTCTTACATCATATGCTTTAATGTCATCACCTTGATAATTTTTAAGGGAAAATGGAACTATACTGTAGATCGAGTACCGGAACTATTACGTATGGTGACATATTGGTTGCTTCAGCAAAAATGGATGATTTCCTGATTCCAGATCTATGAATTGAGAAAAATGAAAATTTTCAGTTTGAAGAAATAGTTAAATTCAAATGGAATATGGGTTTTCCTATCTGATGCAAATGGCCTATGCGAAAAATAACAGATGACAGAAATGAGACTCATTACCTTGGGTAGCTTGGGTGTTTGTACTGTACATGTAACTTTTAAATGCCTTGAAACCGTCTGGTATGTTTTTTACTATGCCCAATTCATAATGTAGACATAGGCCACATTATATTTAAATTAATCTGATATGTTTGTTATATTTCAGCCAGATTTGAAGGAATTCATGAAAATGAGTCATGCAAAGATTTATACAGATCTCCATTCTGATGTGTCACATTGTGTGGTTGCTGATGGTAAGCATATATGATAATACATAGATAGAAATCTTTGAGTTACCTTGCCTTTTAGGTAACCTGAGACAAAGTCTCAAGTGACCTATGCTAACCGCCTTTTGTCCATTGTCCGTAAACATTTTGCATTTTCGTCTTCTCCAAAACTGCGAAACCAAATATTATGAAATTTGGAAGGAAGCTTCCCTGGTCAATGGTCAACCAAAGTTGTGAATTATGTAGTCCCAACCCCCCAGGGGCCTTAGAGGCAGGCCAAAAACAGTCAAATTGACTAAATTTCAAAAATCTTCTTCTCATAACTCCCAGATATGGTATAATCAAATACTCTTCACAGATAGAAAGATCTTCAGGTCCTTTACCAAAATTGTGAATTTCATGACCCTGGAGTCTCATGTTTCCCCCTGGGGAGGGGGTAAAGTTTATACTATGGTTCTTATAGGGAAATCACATTTTTGAGCATTGTTCCAGTTGTCGTGGAAATAATATAAACTTGGTTAGAATTATCAGTATGGGATGTCTGTTGTAAACTACATGTATATTGGCACTGACTGACCCCCAGGGGCTTATGGGTGTGGCCAAAAAGGGTCAAATTAACTGAAATATCAAGAAACTTCTTCTCAAAACCCAATTAAGGAAGAATCAAATACTCTTCATATATGGAAAGGTCTTTTGTTTTATTTTTATTGGAATTCATTCTAACTTTGTTAGCATTATCTAATGGGATGACAGCTTGATGCTATGCACATGTTGGCCACGATTGACCCCCTTGGCAGATGTGCGGGGCCAAAAAGGGTAGATTAAATTAACTTAAATATTTCAAAACTCAGGGGGCCATTAAGGCCCATCCGATGGGCCTCTTGTTTGATTTTTTCCATTCATTTTGAAACTTTATTTTACCACCATGGAAATCTTTGTGTTAGAAAGAGCTTTATTTTTTATTAATTACGAATTGAAATTTATTCTTTTTTTTATTCTTCCATTTCTTGTAAATTTTGAGATACATTTTAAAATGACTATTTTCTCATAGAAACCTAGCTATGATTCCATTAGAGAAACATCACAAAATTAAAGTTCCTTTTTCTTACAGTTGAAAATGGATTTACATCATCCATTTCATTAAAGTTTCTGAACTGTCTTGTTGACGGTAAGAAAATCATCAACTCTGCCTGGATTACAGATTCTGTTAAAGCAAAATGTGTCCTTGATGAGGTATGTAGTCATTATTTTGGAACTGATGTAAATCGTGACCTGACTGGTGTTGTTTTATTAGCTGTATTTGATAAGGACTATATATAGAGATTATGTTGTGTCCATCTGTTCAGATAGCATGCCATCTGTCTATAGACTATGTAATCGACACTTATTTGAAATAGTGCTACTGTCAAAAAAATGCTTCTTAGGTTGGTAAGTTAGAGTTCAAAGTAACTGAAATAGCAACTGTGGAATTACAGAACATGACTTTGAGGAAGTTACCAACAGAAGTACAATTGTGAATACCAGATTATTTGCAAGCAGATTGGCTTTTGCAACACATGACACATATGTTGATATCAGTGTGATATAATTTTGTGGGTATTTCTTGTGGAAAACTGCTCATAAAAATAGGTCATAACAGAATTTTAGCATTAAATGCTGTAGTAAACTTGAATGATTGGCTCTTCCACAAATGTATAAAGGATTCAGAGTTTAATATGTGATTTGTAGCAATATTTAATACTAAATTGACCATAGTTAGATTAGGACATGTTTATTTTATCATACTGAATTGGTTTACTAAAAGGTTTATCTTAGTTTGTGACTCTATTCTGAAGATTTCTTCATACATGTATTTAGCTTTAATATATATTTACAGCTTAAATATATATTTACAGATGGTATGTTTAACCTTTATTTTGTGCTTTGTCAACCAAATTAACTACAATGACATATTGAGATCAGGTCGTAACAGTCTCTACATTAGTAGTATTACTGTACTTTGTAGGCTAGCTAACATAGATGCAGACTGATGTATAAATAAGTATGAATAGTTTCACATATTTTAGTAACAACTAAATTATGTTAATGTTATGCTTTTAGGACAGCTATCTAGTGATAGGAGATAGCATTTCAGGATATTGGCCAGCCTTGAGGAGAAAGAACATAATTTTCCCCAAACCAATTTATATAGAGGAAGAGAAAGGTAATGTATATATACAATATTCAAAGAAGTAACATTGAACATGCAGAGCCCATTGCTTTGCACCAGTGTGTTGTCCTTATTTCTTTGAATATAATCTACCAGACACTGAAATATATGAATAAAATTGATATATCTATAGTATAATTTATATACTTTAATTACTATTTGTTTATAAAAAGTCTGGTAACTTTGAACAGGCACATGAAGCATAATAGATGAAACGGAACTTCTGTTTACTTGTGGGTAATGCTATGCCACACCAACCATTTAAAGCAAGTACATTGGTAAATATATCATCATAAATGCTTGAGTTACTATGTTATCTTCTCTGTAATCCTTTATTTGTCCCATTACAGCTGGATTAAAAACATTACTGCAGAAGCTTGACGTCACTATTGTTGACCAGCCTAGCCAAGACTGCTTTATTATTGGTCAAGATTGTAATTTTTTTTTTTATTAACATAAAATATCCGTCATAATCTGTCACATGTTAAAGATAAAATTCTGTTCAAACAAAACAGGTTAGGTCATAATGACTGAAGGGCCTTATTACCAGCCACCATGGATGACTGCTTCTCTATATATATTGAAAATGTTTTTATTCCAAGCATTAAAAGCTGACAATTACTTTTTTTAATCCATCAACAGTATATCCGGTACATGTAGGTGGTTAATTGGTTAAATCATGGAGGAAATTGATGGTGTATCACATTATTAGCTACATGAAGTATTATAGTCAATGTTGAAAGTATTCTAAAAATGAATTTTAGCATTTGGCAATTCTGGATTTTTTTTCTGTATTTGTTAGGGATTAAATGGTAAATTACACATTACCAAAAAAAAAGATTAAACGTTTTTTTTAAGCCAAATTTCTCTGGTAGTTGATTTATACATACTTTGTGAAGGTGTAATATTTAATTTTGCCATTATAGAGTTACATGTATATATTGATACTTCTTTCTCAAGAATCAGCATCCAGTGGATAGTCGACAGTATTTTGATGAATACCATACAAGACACCAAAGATTATAGTAAGTACATTGTGTACATGTATGTTACGAGTCTACATGCCATGTGAATGAGTTGATGCCATGGTATTCATTGTCTATTTGTTCATTCGTTGTCCACTTTTCTTTTAAATTACTTTTTCTGCAGAAGTATTGAACAGATTTCAACCAAATTTTGTATGAAATATCTTTTGCAAAAGGGTCTCAGTCTTATCATTAAAAAGTTCCCAGATCTCTCAGGCTGATGGGCAGGGCTCAGAAGGAAAAAATGAAGAAAATAATTATTTCACTTGTATTCAAGAGACATATTTCATTTTTATTACTGAAAACAGTCTTCAAAATAGAGAATATATATTCTGACTACAAATCTACCCATACATGACAGGAATCTCACTATATATACTGAAACGAAAAAGAAACGCAACTTCAAATTGTAGGTTTAATAAAATAATACTTGTGAGCATTATGTTTAAATTTCATATGTAATAGTTAATATTGAATATTGATGTAACATCCTTTAAATGTTTAGAGATTTTTAAGAACAGGTCACTTTGCTAGAAGGTCATGATTGGTAGTACCCTACGTGAATCCAAGTTGAAATGGCAGCAGTTTTGAAACCGTGCCCTAATATCGTGTGTGTCCTCCTCGAACAGTTATCACATCTCTAATTCTTTGTTGCATTGAGTTCATCAGGGCATTGACTTTCCGTATTGAAATGTTATTCCATTCTTGGACGAGTGCATTTGCTAACTGAGGGAGGGTATTTGGGGGGTTACGGCGATTTCGAATTCTTCTGTCTAATTCATCCCACAAATGCTCGATTGGGGACAGGTCGGGGCTATATGGAGGCCAATCTATAGGAACAATGTTCGGTGTCGCAAGAAAGTCTCTACAGACTCTTGCAACGTGTGGTCTCGCGTTATCTTGCTGAAAGGTTAGATGATGCTGCCTAACAAACGGCACAACATGGGGCCTAAGGATCTCATCCCGATAGCGTACGGCCGTTAAATTCCGAATGACTATCACCAAAGGCGTCTTCAAACCATGGGAGATTCCCGCCCAAACCATAACTGATCCACCCCCAAATCGGTCGTGTTCCAAAACACAGGCGTCAGCAAAACGTTCGCCTCGACGCCGGTACACACGTTGACGGCCATCTGCTCGAAATAACGTGAATCGAGATTCATCGGTGAAGAGCATAGACCTCCAACGTCTCATAGGAAAACGTCTGGGCATATGTGCCGTTGCCCATTGCATACGACGTGCTCGACGTTGCGGTGTTAGTGGTAAACCAACGTACTGTCGCCTTGCACGCAAATTAGCCTCACGCAGTCTGTTGATCACTGTTTGGGGATGAATTCGACGGTTATGATTACCAATCGTATTCCTTGCCGTTTCAGCGGCCGTTAATCTCCTGTTACGCAGGTGTGCCAACCTAAGAACCCGGTCTTGACGTCGCGACGTTACGCGTGGACGTCCTGATCTCGGCTGGTCATCGACTCTTCCTGTTGCGTTAAGACGTGAAACTAATCGACTAATAGTCGATTTGTGAACTCTGAATTGTCGAGCGACGTGAAGTTGCGTGTTCCCTGCCAGAAGCATCGCTATAGCACGTCCTCTATCAACCTTTGATAACCGTGGCATAATTGTAAAAGGAATTATTGTTTGCAAAAGTATTGGCGATGATGTGGCTCAATGTTAGTGATGAATTGATACTAGTTTGAATGAAAAAAGAACGCATATGTTTGTACAGGCACGGTTTTTGATGTTTTTACCGCGCCGGAAGTGCATAGGTCTCTAGTCACACTTGGGTGATTTTGAAGATTGGTATGGGTGTTAGGCAGGGTGCATGTTTATTTCCGCGATTTTTATACAGATATGTATATTTAATACAAAATTAATCACAATTTTCCATGTTGCGTTTCTTTTTCGTTTCAGTATATATACCCCTACATGTGTGTGACAGGAATCTCACTACATATCTACCCTTACATATGTGTGACAGGAATCTCACTACATATATACCCCTACATATATACCCCTACATATGTGTGACGGGAATCTAACTACATTTGTACATATATACCCCTACATGTGTGTGACAGGAATCTCACTACATACACATACCCCTACATGTGTGTGACAGGAATCTCACTACATATATACCCCTACATGTGTGTGACAGGAATCTCACTACATACACATACCCCTACATGTGTATGACAGGAATCTCACTACATGTATACCCCTACATGTGTGTGACAGGAATATCACTACATATATACCCCTACATGTGTGTGACAGGAATCTCACTACATACACATACCCCTACATGTGTATGACAGGAATCTCACTACATGTATACCCCTACATGTGTGTGACAGGAATCTAACTACATATCTACCCCTACATGTGTGTGACAGGAATCTCACTACATATCTACCCCTACATATGTGTGACAGGAATCTCACTACATATATACCCCTACATGTGTGTGACAGGAATCTCACTACATATATACCCCTACATATGTGTGACAGGAATCTCACTACATATATACCCCTACATGTGTGTGACAGGAATCTAACTACATATCTACCCCTACATGTGTGTGACAGGAATCTCACTACATATATACCCCTACATGTGTGTGACAGGAATCTCACTACATATCTACCCCTACATATGTGTGACAGGAATCTCACTACATATATACCCCTACATGTGTGTGACAGGAATCTAACTACATATCTACCCCTACATATATACCCCTACATGTGTGTGACAGGAATCTCACTACATATCTACCCCTACATGTGTGTGACAGGAATCTCACTACATATATACCCCTACATGTGTGTGACAGGAATCTAACTACATATCTACCCCTACATGTGTGTGACAGGAATCTAACTACATATCTACCCCTACATATATACCCCTACATATATACCCCTACATGTGTGTGACAGGAATCTAACTACATATCTACCCCTACATGTGTGTGACAGGAATATCACTACATATTTACCCCTACATGTGTGTGACAGGAATCTCACTACATATATACCCCTACATATATACCCCTACATATGAGTGACCGGAATCTAACTACATATTTACCCCTACATGTGTGTGACAGGAATCTCACTACATATATACCCCTACATATATACCCCTACATGTGTGTGACAGGAATCTAACTATATATTACCCCTACATGTGTGTGACAGGAATCTAACTACATATCTACCCCTACATGTGTGTGACAGGAATCTCACTACATATATACCCCTACATGTGTGTGACAGGAATCTCACTACATATATACCCCTACATGTGTGTGACAGGAATCTAACTACATATCTACCCCTACATGTGTGTGACAGGAATCTCACTACATATCTACCCCTACATGTGTGTGACAGGAATCTCACTACATATATACCCCTACATGTGTGTGACAGGAATCTAACTACATATATACCCCTACATGTGTGTGACAGGAATCTAACTATATATATACCCCTACATGTGTGTGACAGGAATCTCACTACATATATACCCCTACATGTGTGTGACAGGAATCTAACTACATATATACCCCTACATGTGTGTGACAGGAATCTCACTACATATCTACCCCTACATATATACCCCTACATATGTGTGACAGGAATCTCACTATATATACCTCTACATGTGTGTGACAGGAATCTAACTACATATATACCCCTACATGTGTGTGACAGGAATCTAACTACATATATACCCCTACATATGTGTGACAGGAATCTCACTACATATATACCCCTACATGTGTGTGACAGGAATCTCACTACATATACCAGTATATCCTATGTGACAGGAATCAAACTGACCAATATACCCCTACAAATATGTTATAGGAATTCGAATCTGACTACATGTTTATAACCCTACATACAGTATGTGTGAATAATGTCTTGATAATTGCACAATGTGATATGTTTTGCAAACATATGTTTACAAAAAAGTTTATATCCATACATGTGTCTATCTCCTCTCCCTCAGTATTATTTTCCCTATCTTGTCTATCATTGTCAACTTTTAATTCATCAGGGCTAACAAAATTAAGATGGCAGCTGTAGATGATAACAATATTGACAAAGGTTCATGCCATTTGAAATTGTTCAAACAAGTCCCCCACAGCTATATAGCAAACTGACTCTGTGTATTTTGTGAGACTTCTTTACTACATACGTCTTGAGATGAGATTCAAAATTTTATGGTTTCTTGAATGTATTATTTTATTACTTTCAGTTGGTGGTGGTGGTGTTGATGGCCATGATTGTGATAAAGCTGTTGACAATGGTGGTGATGATTGTCATGAAGAAGGAGTTGATATTTGTGGTGATGATTGTCATGAGGAAGCTGTTGATGATTGTCAAGAGGAAGCTGTTGATGATTGTCATGAGGAAGCTGTTGATGTTGTTGCTGATGATGATTCTGATGATAGTAATGATGGTGGTGATTCTGATGTGGATTTAGGTATGGATGATGATTAACTTTTGATAACACTAAAGTTAATATGCAAATGTTAAAAGTTTCTTTCTGATTGTAATGGACTTGTCTATTAATGTATCACATTAATTAATTGTTAACAAATGATAAAGGATACAAGCCAGTTTAGTACAACTCTTAAAGGATTTTTAATTAACCTTCATTCATGAAGGCAGATCTATATAACTAAGAATTTCAAGGTTTATGGGTAATGGATTTTGAACTTGTACCAATCAGATGAGAAAGTACTCTAAAATAGATACATTTGCTGCATATATTTCCTGAAAGTCTCACTAAAGATAATTTTTTCCTGTAATAAGAGAAATTGTTTGACCTGTTTTCAGTTGAAGACTCTGACTATAGTCCAAAAGAAAGTGATGAAGAGTCCATGTCTGAAAATGATTCTGATTGTGACTCATTATGTGAAAACTCCATGTCAGCAGGTACATTTATTTCAAAGCCAATGTTTGCAATGGTATATCTAGCGGGAACTTGTGTAATTATATACTTGAAATGTCTATGGATTTACTTCGGAAGCATCAGTTTCATAAAGTCTTATTCCCAACTCTACTCTCACCATCACAAGTCACCTCCATACTTTAATGTCTATCGGTGTTAGCTAATATCTTCCATACTTATGTATGGCTGTCAGTTAAGATGAGAAAGAATGTATACTTCTCTGTTCAAAAAAGTTTTTTTATCAGGAAGTGACCTGTAAGTTGTAGCTCAATCTAACTTTTCTTAAATATGAAGGGCGATAATTGAGCCACTATTCCTGGATTTTAGTTAAGTATGGAAGACAGGTTTTGACTGTTAGAGTAGATATGCAGTGCAAATTGCATCAAAGAAGTTGATATTTAAAGAAGTTGCATTAGACTTGTATGATGAATCAACACTCTTGCATTTTGTTGATTTTAAAGCCCACACTCTTGAAATAACGCTTTCTGAAATTCACAAGTGATATAATTATACAAACAGTTACGCATATTTGAAAATAAGCAATGCATAAAAACAATGCAGTGGTAACTGTAGACAATAAATGGGTAATGAATACATGTATATTATTTGACTTTTTATGATGTTAATGGCCAAGCTGTTCTCTTTACAACATTTCCCCACTTTTTCCAGGTGGTAGCAAAAGCAGAAGTGAAAGAGTCTCTGACAGTGAGGACAGTACAAAGGAAAGTGACATATTTCCCATGTTGGTGGATCAGAAAAAGAAGACCATTTCTTTTCAAGGCGTTCCAAAGAACTCAAAAGGAAATGTAAAAAACAAAGTGCATGCATGTTTTTTTTTTGTGAAAAGATTATGCAAAATATGGCTAGGCATCTTGAGCTAGCTCACAAGTCAGAGCTTGAAGTATCCAAAATACTAATTCACCCAAGGAAAAGCAAAGAAAGAAGAAAGTTATGGGAGGTGCTGGTGAATAAAGGTGATTTTGCTGCCGGTAAAAAATTGCCCTGATGAATTGCCGAAAAACATATTTTGTACAATGAGAGATGATGAAATAAAATTTGCTGTGGAATCAGACAATAGGATCTTGGACTTTGGAAAGCGACTCTTTGAAAAGCATGGTCATGAGCCCCACAAATTTCAGTACATTTCACAGAAATTGAGGGAATTAGGCAGGTTACTTGTAGTTTGTCGCAGAGCAAGTGTAGACCTTAAATGGATAGATGATGTCCTAAATAGCAAGAACTGGAGTCTTTTGATTCAGTGTGTTAAAGAAGTGTCTGGATATGACTGTCACAGCCATTCATATGTCACTCCATCTTTGGCTCTGAAACTTGGCCATAGTCTGCAGAAATGTGCAAAGTTCTTAAGATCAGAGGGAATAAAAGAGGAAGACAATGACAAAGTTGTGAGAGCAGAGCATTTTTTGGACCTGTATGAAACAGACTGGAATGATGATATATCTGCACATGCACTAAGCTCCTTGGATGAAAGAAAATATAACAAGCCCCTTCTTCTACCCATTGTCAAAGATGTTGTCAAACTTAATACATTTCTTACTTCAGAAGTGAAGGTTTGTTGTAAAGACATGAAGGAAAACTGTGATGACAAATCATATGCTAGACTGGCACAATTGTGCCTGGCCCGTTTGATTTTATTCAACAGACGTCGAAGTGGAGAAGCAGAGCGGATGACACTTAAAGGATTTTTAGATGCTGAAAATGGAAGTGGGAAACCAGATCCAGTAGTATTAAGCACTCTAAACGAGTTTGAAAGAAAACTGTGTGGTACTCACACAAGAGTGGAAATAAAGGGGAAAAGAGGGAGGGAAGTAGCTGTATTATTAACTGAAGAGATGAAGAAAAGTATCAAGATCCTGGTTTCACATAGAGGGAAGGCCAATGTAGTTAAAGATCTATTGTTTTCAAAACCTGGTGACACAAAATTCCCATACAGGGGAAGCGATTGCCTGAGGAAATTTTCAAAGGAAGCTGGTGTTGAAAATCCACAAGCATTAACCTCAACTAAATTGAGGAAGCAGCTGGCAACTTTAGCACAGATTCTAAACCTTAGTGAAACATCACAAGACATATTAGCAACATTTCAAGGTCATGATATAAGGGTGCACAGACAGTTCTATAGAATGCCAGAAGACACTATGCAGGTTGCCAAAGTTTCAAAAGTCCTTCACAGCATAAACAACGGAACAATAGGAAAATACCAGAGGAAGGACTTCGATGAAATCCAGCTGGCAGACAAAGATATTTTCAAAACAAATGTTCTTATATAACAGATAAAATAATTTTTCATATTTTAGGTCACCTTATTATTACTAAAGTAACATAAGCTAATATTGTCATTGAGATTCATCCATCATCAATATTATGTAGTATATAATGAAACCCAAACCCAGATAGGATGACATTAAAAATATATTGGGAATATTTCTCTAAGAGTCTCAACAGTTGGAAATGTTAGGTATGTGTATGCCAAAGAAATACACATGCTGTTTAATATACCATTATGTTTATGTATAGACCAAAATATATGTCGGGTATCTTCACATATGAACACACCTTATACAAGTACTTAACAAGATTTAACTTTAACATTTACTCGTGAAATATATGATGCATCATGACAGACCAATGTCTAGACCAACCAAGTTTTAACTAGTTCTCTGTTGTTTGCTCAATCTTCTCATTCATATTTATACCCATACTATCATTTGTCATCTTGTCTAAAGTGAAAATTTTCATGAAATGTTACATAAAATGTCTTGTGATAAATTTCATCCACTAGTATATACTCTTGACTTGTGGATAAAACAAAAACATAGCAACAGCTGAAATTGTAAGTGTACATATTTCTTAAGTGAGAGAAGATTTCCACACATATAAGGGGCTTATGATGTCAAATTGTGAGAAATTTCACAATGAAATATATGTACTTTTACAGTATATTAAATGTTGGAATAATACAGAAGTATGTAATGAAGCTAGATGAAACTCCATCATAAGGTTGTTATACATTTTTTTTTTCATATGTAACTTTTTAGAAGCTGTAGAAAGTGAAACAGACAGTAGCTCAGAGGGGGATGATGAGGAGCCTAGTGAAGAGGAGAGCGACACTGAGTTAGAGTCAGGTAAACACTATCACAACATAACGATATATATATGTATATGTAGTTTATCTCCTACCATTCACAAATTTGTGTCCTATTTCATATTTATAAGATTTTTCAGTCACCCCCACCCGAGGTACATTGTATTATTTAGTAATCCCCTGGTGTATGTTTCCGTCATGCCATATGGTTTTCAAAAACTACACACATTGCTTCAATTAATAATTTAATGTCATATGATTAATGATATGATGTGAAGAATGAAACTGTAAATACTTCAAACTGCTTGAAAAACAGTTTATCATAAAGAAGATTAATTTATGATGCAGTTTTGGAACAAAAATCATCAGTTTCCTCTTGGATTGATCACCAGAGAAAACTAAACCCTCAACGTAAGATTTTAAATGTCTCGACTGAGAAATAGGTTTGGTCAGGATAAAAATCTTACTCCTAGAGATGAGATTTATATGTCTCTAGCACAAAGAAAGATCATCTCCGAGACTTTTAAGTTCTGTATTATTATGTTGCACTTCACTCACTGAAAGTAATTCTGAATCATGAAGCAATTCTCTAGTGTTTTGATATATCAAATCTGATTTTGAAGCCCATCAATGGACACAAGAAATTAAGATGTTCTCATTTCTCACATTTTCATTACAATGACGAGTACAAATCATATGCTGTCACTCACCTTCTCATACAGAATGACCGGTGAGGTATAACAGGACCAGGTTATGTGTCATATTTTGAAACATTAATTTTTTAAAATATGATGTAAGAACCTGTATATATATCATATGTATGAACCTGAAGAAAATGCTTCAAGATAAGAATACTTTTGATTTAGATATTTTTTGTAATGTAGCTGCTTGCATCAAGTAATGTCCCAAACAGATGACATTACATTTATTTTATGACTTATATGATGCATTGGAGGATAACAATGTAAATATGTAGTAAATATATGATAAATTCCCTTGCTGTTACTATATTCATAGTTTAAACATTTATTACCATGCAGCTAAGAAAGATGTTGATACAGAGGAAAAGAAATGTAGTAAAGCAAAAACCCCAGAAAAGGAAGAAAATGGCAAGAAGAAACCTGAAGGTGAGAGAAGTAACAACCCATGATCAATGTCAAAAAGTCTTAAACTCTTAAGAAAAATTAGTAATAGAAAACTGGTTTTCTCATAAAGTGTAAGAAGAATAAAGCCATACCAGAATATAAATCAGTCTTTAATATATATTGTATCATGATCCATAGACCACAGTTTAAACACTTAAACCTATTATAAAGAATTTAAGTAGGATTCTTTGTTTCTGCAGTGAAGACATTTTTAGATCACCTGAGCCAAATTAAGGCTCAAGTGATGAATTGTAATCTGTCGTTGTCCATAAACCTTTCTACATTTAATTCAAACTCAAAAAATCTGAAGGATTTCAATTTAACTTTATAGGAATATTCCATACCAAGCCTTGACCAAGTGTTGTTATTAGCTAGCTCATCTGGTCCGAAGGACCAAGGTGAGCTTATACCATAACTTGTCGTCCGTCCGTCCGTCAACAATTGACTTCTTCTTCATAACCAGTGATCAGAATTTGACCAAATTTGGTCAAAAGCATCCCTGTGGGGTGGGGACTCAAAATTGTACAAATGGTGGGGCTGACCCCCCAGGTGCCAGAGGGGCGGGGCCAAATGTGGTCAATTGGGCTATATTGATATAAACGACTTCTTCTCTGAAACTGAACAGTGGATATTGCTCATATTTGCCTGGTAAGCATCACTATTAGGTGGGGATTCAAAATTGTACAAATGATGTGGCTGACCCCCAAGGGGCCAGAGGGGTGGGGCCAAATGTGGTCAATTAGGCTATATCGATATAAACAACTTCTTCTCTGAAACTGAGCAATGGATATCGCTCATATTTGTATGGTAGCATGGTCATGGGAAGGGGATTCAAAATTGTAAAAAATTTAGGGTTGACACCACCAGGGGGAGGGGGCAAAAGGGGTCAATTTGGCTAAATGAATATGAACAATTTCTTCTCTGAAACAGCTCATATTTGGCTTGTAGCATCTTTTTGGGTAAGGATTCAAAATTTTATAAAGGAAGGAATTGACCCCCCGGGGTGCAAGAGGGTGAGGTCAAAAGGGGTCAACGGGTTTAAACATGTTGCAACTTCTTTTCTGAAACTTAATAATGGATATTATTCACATTTGTGTGGTAGCATGGGGTTGCGCCAAAAGTCAATTTCATTTCATGGATTAATGCATTTTTTGGCATAAAAACCTCACATACCTATATAAAATGCCTATGATATATTGACATAGCAATACCAGTGACAAATATACTTAATCATCATTCTTGTTTCGTATCTCATGAAATCCAGGTGAGCGATACAGGCCCTCTGGGCCTCTTGTTTTTCATGTTGACCATAAATCCAGTATGGCTTACATGACTCCCAATCTTGAAAAAAAACTTATTTCAAACTCAAACTCAAGTTCCACTAAAGGGATTCCAATGAAATTTTGTAGGATTGCTCAGTAACTCTTGAGATCAAAGTAATGTTATTTTCACGTCTGTGGCATGTAAAATGTTGCTGTAGTCAGCCATTTTGAAAGCTAGTTTTAAAAACAATGTAAAAAACTGATTATCTCAAAAGCAATCAACTTTTTGTAAATTCACATGTGCCTTAGAAACAAGCAGAAAATGTTGCAAAGAATATTTTGCCAAAATGTCAGAATCTTGTAGTCAACAATTTTCACAATCTCACAATCTATTTTCAATACAATTAGGAAGGAATGTTTTTGTATATATAACTGTACTAAAAATATATTAAGAGCGCTTTTGCTTGATAGCAGTGATATTTCATGTGGGTTGTTCAATGGTATTACATGGCCTTTATTGATGTTCAGGTCAAAGGTCATTTAATGCAATTCATTAATCTATACAACTGATGCTGGCCTAATATCATGATAACCCTTTCTTGATAGTGATATTTCATATATTGTTGGTCATTAGCAGTAAATGACCCCTATTGATTTTCAGGTCAAAAAGTCAACGGTCACTGGGGGCTATTAAGTAACCTGTACAAGCATCTTATATGATATTGATGATTTTTCATCAATTAGTTTTTAGGTGCAATACAGCAGCTACACAGTTGGTGTGACTCAGTATATCAAGAATGACAGTTATCGTGTTTCTGTTAAGTGAAATTTAACTGCTGTGGACTTAATTTCATGGAAAAGAATCATAACTGGCTAGTCCAATATCTGTAGGTCAAGCACAAATATTATTTTGAAATAAGTTATCTTTAAAGCCTTAGTTTCTAATGAATTGTTTGAACATTTTTATGTCTTTAGCATTAAAGGCCAGGCACCACTGGACTAGAGAAGAAAAAAGTGCCCTCACAAGACAGTTCAAGCAGGCTATTGCCAGTGGTAAAACACCTGGACAGTTAGAATGTCAAACTGCTATAAAAAAGAACCATGTCTACACAAATTTCAATGGAAGCAAATAAAGTTTTGTGTAAAAAAAATATGATCACCACTTACATGAGACAATCAAAGAAATTTGCTGGAGATGAACATTTAATTTAGATTACAATGTACATATATTGACAATACATAATGTATCACATCTTTTCAGGACATTTTGTTTCAATTTTTCTAATTTGATACTCGGATATTGAAAATCTTGAGCACCTTGAAGGAGGAATCAAAGAATAATGCACAATATCCGTGAGTGTAGTGCCATTTAAAATCATTTTAAAAAGTCAAGAATTAATTCTGAATTTATTTCTCTTTAATATTGGTACTGTAATGAATTCATGTGTCTTCAACATGACTTATGAGGCAAAATATTTTGTTTTACAAGCACAGATAATCCATTCAATTTAACTCTATAAAAGTTGTAAAAAAATTACGAAGACATTAATTTTTAACAAAATTTCTGCCACATTTTTGTTTTAAGATAAAAAATATTGGGTTAAGCTGAGACGTTGGTAAATTAACCATATAATATGAAAAGCTGATTGAGTGGTGTATCTAGATTTTAAATTTGTTAAAGAGCTTGTTATTCTTGGACTAACTTATCAACAAAGCTTTAAACCTGATTTAAGCTACATGAAAATCTGGTTTAAGCTTCTTTGGCTCAAGGGAAAACAGAAGTAGTCACTGGATCATTGTGGTTCCTCGGGTCCTGTGAAATAGACAGTCCAGATTTCAAAAATCATCTCTGTATCTAAAAAAGCTGGTAAAGAACAGTTTTGTTAAATTTTGATTATTAGGAGATCTGTTGCTCTCGGCCTCCCATACCAGGGGCGATGTAGTGGAGCCTACATCAGTCGAGTGATATTAGATTTATCCAAAATGTCATTTATAATTTTTTCCTTATTGCTTAGGCATATAGGCATCTTATTTTAATATGCAATAGATTTACCAATCTGTCCTTACTTACTGATGTGAAATTGTGGTTGTCTTACATAATATTAACAGTGCATGTTGTTAACTTTCACAATGTACCACTGATTAACCATGAAACACACCATATACTGTTGCAAACTACCTTTGTGGCTGAATGGATCAACTGAAAGGAATTGTGTTTTTATATATACCTACGAATCTTGTATTGGGATTGTTAAAATGTTATTGATGCTGAATGTGAGCTTTATTTCATGTTGACTGTATGTACATTGTAGAACTGTCACCTGTAAAGCAGTTGATATTCTTGTTTTGTCATTATTAGTCCCCTACCGTTGAAACCAAGTGGACTATAGGTTTTGGTTGAAGTTTTATAATAGCACACCATTCACTTAATAATGGTATAAGGATGCTGATTCTTTGCATAGAGGTTCTTTGGGTGTGTGGCATTACTTTTGTACAGTTAAAAATGGATTTGATTTTTTTTTACATTTTTGCAATATTATGGACTTAACTGTTTTTGCTTTATTCTTGAGGTCAAAGTTTTGGTTAAAGTTTTATAATGGCACACTATTCACTTAATAATGGTATAAGGATGTTGATTCTTTGCATAGATGCTCTTTAGGTGTGTTGCATTACTTTTTGTATGGTTAAAACTGGAAAAAAATATTTTCATTTTTTTTAGATGTTTGCATATTATGAACTTAACTATTTTCTCTGTATTCTTGAGGTTAAAGTTTTGGTTGAAAAAATATTTTCATTTTTTTCCATATTATGGACTTAACTGTTTTCTCTGTATTCTTGAGGTAAAATTAAGTTTTGTAATGGCTCTCCATTCACTTAATAATGGTATTAGGATGCTGATTATTAATTGTGAGTATTAATGAATCAATATATACATCTAACCTACTGGCATATAGATATTTATTTATCTAACATGTTCAAAAATAGCACATGGAATTCCTATAAAATACACTTTTCCCTTCTATTTTAGAAGAGGTGATTTTTTTCATTCACCAAATTAGACATAACTTCAAATATGCCAGATGAACATAGCTGGAAACTTTATTATTAGTTTTTAGCTCACCTGGCCCGAAGGGCCGGTGAGCTTATGCCATGGTGCAGCGTCCGTCGTCCGGCGTCCGGCGTCCGTCGTCCGTCGTCCGTCAACTTTTTCTTTAAATTGCTACTAGTACTAATTGAAGGGATTTTCACAAAATTTGGTCAGAAACATCCTTGGGGGAAGGGGAACAGAGTTTGTATAAATTTTTACTCTGAACCCCCAGGGGCCTGAGGGGCGGGGCCAAATAGGGGAAATAGGGTTACTCCTTTAAATCGCTACTAGTCATAAAGTTATAAATGAATTTGAACCAAATTTGGTCAGTAACATCCTTGGCAGAAAGGGAACAGAGTTTGTATAAATTTTTACTCTGAACCCCCAGGGGCCTGAGGGGTGGGGCCAAATAGGGGAAATAGGGTTACTCCTTTAAATCGCTACTAGTCATAAAGTTATGAATGAATTTGAACCAAATTTGGTCAGGAACATCCTTGGCAGAAAGGGAACAGAGTTTGTATAAATTTTTACTCTGAACCCCCAGGGACCTGAGGGGCGGGGCCAAATAGGGGAAATAGGGTTACTCCTTTAAATCGCTACTAGTCATAAAGTTATGAATGAATTTGAACCAAATTTGGTCAGTAACATCCTTGGCAGAAGGTGAACAGAGTTTGTATAAGTTTTTACTCTGCACCCCCAGGGGCCTGAGGGGCGGGGCCAAATAGGGGAAATAGGGTTACTCCTTTAAATCGCTACTAGTCATAAAGTTATGAATGAATTTGAACCAAATTTGGTCAGGAACATTCTTGGCAGAAGGGGAACAGAGTTTGTATACATTTTTACTCTGAACCCCCAGGGGCCTGAGGGGCGGGGCCAAATAGGGGAAATTGGGTTACTCCTTTAAATCGCTACTAGTCATAAAGTTATGAATGAATTTGAACCAAATTTGGTCAGGAACACCCTTGGCAGAAGGTGAACAGAATTTATATAAATTTTTACTCTGAACCCCCAGGGGCCTGAGGGGCGGGGCCAAATAGGGGAAATAGGGTTACTCCTTTAAATCGCTACTAGTCATAAAGTTATGAATGAATTTGAACCAAATTTATTCAGGAACATCCTTGGCAGAAAGGGAACAGAGTTTGTATACATTTTTACTCTGAACCCCCAGGGACCTGAGGGGCGGGGCCAAATAGGGGAAATAGGGTTACTCCTTTAAATCGCTACTAGTCATAAAGTTATGAATGAATTTGAACCAAATTTGGTCAGGAACATCCTTGGCAGAAAGGGAACAGAGTTTGTATAAATTTTTACTCTGAACCCCCAGGGGCTTGAGGGGCGGGGCCAAATAGGGGAAATAGGGTTACTCCTTTAAATCGCTACTTGTCATAAAGTTATGAATGAATTTGAACCAAATTTGGTCAGGAACATTCTTGGCAGAAGGGGAACAGAGTTTGTATACATTTTTACTCTGAACCCCCAGGGGCCTGAGGGGCGGGGCCAAATAGGGGAAATAGGGTTACTCCTTTAAATCGCTACTAGTCATAAAGTTATGAATGAATTTGAACCAAATTTGGTCAGGAACATCCTTGGCAGAAGGTGAACAGAATTTGTATAAATTTTTACTCTGAACCCCCAGGGGCCTGAGGGGCGGGGCCAAATAGGGGAAATAGGGTTACTCCTTTAAATCGCTACTAGTCATAAAGTTATGAATGAATTTGAACCAAATTTGGTCAGTAACATCCTTGGCAGAAAGGAAACAGAATAATATACTTTTTTACTCTGAACCCCCAGGGGCCTGAGGGGCGGGGCCAAATAGGAGAAATAGGGTTACTCCTTTAAATCGCTACTATTCATAAAGTTGTTAATGAATTTGAACCAAATTTGGTCAGGAACATCCTTGGGGAAGAGGAACAGAGATTGTTTAAATCTTTATTCTCAACCCCCAGGGGCCCGAGGGGTGGGGCCAAATAGGGGAAATAGGGTTACTCCTTTAAATCGCTACTAGTACTAAAGTATTGAATAGCGTTTCACCAAATTTGGTCAGGAACATCCTTGAGGGGAGGGGGAACAGAGTTTATATGAATTTTTACTCTGTACCCCTAGGGGCCTAAGGGGCGGGGCCAAGTAGGGGAAATAGAGATTAGTCTTTTAATTGCTACTAGTCATAAAGTTTTAAATGGATTTTAACCAAATATGGTCAGGAATATTCAAGGGGAACCTAGTTGGTATAAATTTTTACTCTGAATCCCCAAGGGACTGAGGAGTGGGGTCCGATAGGGAAAATAGGGGTTAATACTTTAAATCGCTATTAATTATTAAGTTACGAATGGATTTTAACTAAATTTGGTCAGGAACATCCAGAGAGGAAGGGGGGAAAGAGTTTGTATAAATATTGAGGGGCCTGAGGGGCGAGGCCAAATAGGGGAAATAGAGATTAGTCTTTAAATTGCTATTTGCCATAAAGTTTTAAATGGATTTTAACCAAATTTGGTCAAGAACATCCTTGGGAGAAGAAGAACCGAGTTTGGATAAATTTTTACTCTGACCCCCAAGGGACCTGAAGGGAGGGGCCAAATAGGGGAAATAGAGATTTGAGTTTTAAATGGATTTGAACCCAATTTGGTCAGAAACATCCATGGTGATGGGGGAACAGATTTTGCATACATGGTTACTGTGACCCTCAATCCAATAACTATGTATAGTATCGCTGGGCATTAAGGGATAAACACAATTCTTATGTAAAAATAGGCCAAAGGGTTTTCCCCACCCTAAGGGACTTAGTTTCTTTAAACACCATTATGGTGTTAAAATAATCCATATGATCTTTCAGAGAGTACATTTTTGTATATGTATTAACAAATTGAACATGAACATTATTTTGACATTTGGTCAAATCCAACCAGGTGAGCGATACAGGCCCCATGGGCCTCTTGTTTAATTGAATCGTGCTTATACAATATGCTTATGATAAAGTGTAGCGGAACCGAGGGTGTCTCCAGATAGCTCATTCGGTAAGAGCGTCCAGCTGGTATTCGGAAGGTCCTGGGTTTGATCCCCGGTCTGGCGGCACTTTCTTTCTTACTTATTACATTGGTGCCCCACAAAAAAAACCCACAGTGGTATATAAAAGAGTCTCATAGATTTCTAGAATAAATTCAGAAATCAAAAAAAGGGAGAAGAAATGTAGCGGAAACGAGAGTGTTGTCCAAGATAGCTCAGCAGTTAAGAGTGTTGGGCTAGTATTAGGAAGGTCCTAGGTTTGATTCCTGGTCTGACCACACTTTTTTCCTTATCTATTACAAGTTATATTTTCAGACTTTAGAATCAAAAACCGTTATCATTTACTGTAATAAGTATAAATTACATCTAAATAATTTGAAGGGTTCACTGATTTTGAGATTCTTTTGGAATAAAATCAGTGTACTATTATGCTGTGCTATGCAAAATCATGTTTATATTTCAATCAAAGGCTGTTATTACACATTTCAATTTAAATTCACTTTAGATTCTTTTACTTTGTACAGTAGACATACCAGAAGAATACCCAAATATCTTTTTGGGGCAGGAAACATTGTTTATTCAACCATATGAAGTTGAATTTACACATTGTTTTGAATGGACTTATTTTCATAAAATGATCATGTTTCAGTTTTGGCTAAACTTTTTTACTCAAATTTGGCAAAAGTTTTTAACTTGAGAGCGCCAGTATGAGACATGTATTGGTTTAGCAATACTCACAGAATGCTTGTTACTATTGTAAGTCTATTGTTTGCAGTATTTGTTGTTAAACGCTAGTAAAATATGATTGTTTTAATTCTTATCCATTTCTATATGTTTGTATAGGATTGTGATGTTTCCACCAAATAGTTTTGAAAGACAGGTTTAGCTTCACATTTCTATTTCATACATACAAGATGTATATGTCTTTATTACATCAAAGCTTGTCTTGGATTATTTGGTGATTATTCAACAAGAGGATGTAGCTTCTGTAATTAGAAGTGCATGCTGTCATATTTTGATGCTGGATAGGGGAGCAGTGTCTATAACTTCCTCAATGATCATTACTGAAGTAGCTATTATCACCTTATTGGCTGTCGGCTTTGTTGGGGTCAGTGGTGGACTTCATACTGCAGCTAAAGTGATGAATTCATTTTCATAAGTTATATAATAACTTGCCTTTGACTTTGGCCTCTGTCACCAAACAATACTTTCATGTTTAAATAAATTTTGGAACTAGAATGTCTCAGACTTTGTTATATATCATTCTGAAATAAGTCATGACAACATAGTTAAAATGAGTATACAGTATCTAAATTGATATCTTTCAGGATTTAAGGATATGGTGTGTGGTAACAAGAAACAAAGATCCCAATCAGAAATGAAGAAATGAAAGCAACTTGAAAATGTGAAAACTTTGATACATCATTCCTTTTTCAGCATGTTCAACCTCATACTTGGTCCGAGACTACTGTTGAGATCTTATTTGTTAAAACTAAATTAAAACTTGTTACCACACACCAGTGATGCCTATTTGACAGAAAATTATGTCTGAGGCAGTTTTACAGTGGTACTAAAATGTATGGAGCTTCTTATTTATGAAGAAAGAAAAATTAATAAGATTAATTATATATTATTAATAATATTATATTATCAAGTTAATCAATTTTTCTGTTAACCATTTCTATATAGAGAGTACAAATTTTTCTGTCCTAAAAACATTGAAGCTCTAAAAATTTGAGAACTATTGTGAAATCTGTTCTGATGTATAGATCTACCAGAAGCCTTATCAAAAAACATGTGTAGTAAGCAAAATATACAATCGATGCTAAAGTCCATTTCTGAATATTGAACTGTTGTGCAAGCCACAGTAGTAGTGTATAATTAATCTACAACTAGCAGCAAACATTGAGTTTGTACCATGAGCTGATGAGTTCGAAGCCGGGATAGCAGCAATGTCAAAAACAGATGACTCGTTGCCAAAAAAAAAAAAATGTTCAGAAACTCAAGAATTTGTACAAAATTTTGAATCTTGATAAACTTCTATTCCATCAAAGACACTTTCATTTTTGGCTTTTCTAACCCAAATCAGACAGTAACAAGGTAAATAATATGATACTTTTAATCATGAAACAATATATTTATTCATCAAGATGTTTAGAAACTGACCTACGATCAGATCAGAGAAAATTACTTCACCATTACTGCCATTGGTAAAGGTGTACTATTTCTACAGGAACTGAATGACGACTGAAAGAAATGGGCTAGATTACTTGAATATATTTTTCTTTCGCTGCATTATATCATATTGAAATTAAATTAAGAAATCCTGATGATCTCTCACCTGTAAAATACACTAATTTTGTGGTCTTTTAGGGAATGACTACTTCTTAATTTTTTTGTTTTGTTTTCACAATGCTGTGGCACCCCTCCCCCTCTCCCTCCCTCCAAATCGAGACACCGCTTTATCACTTTCCTTCTTTCAGACAATGTAGTTACAGTGCTATGTCTACATGTTTATTAAATTCTTAAAAACGATGCCAAGTTGAGGGAACCATTTATCTATAGATGTACATGATACTATATATAACAATAACTGTCTAGAAAATATCTATACATAAAAAATATATATATATATATATATAAAAGATAATCTACTGTATCAAATTTAAGTGAATGGAAAATGAAACTACAAAATGTTTAAGTTATAATAATTACTAGCAATACAGAACCAAAAATACCTTAGTTTTATCTCAACTAAACTACTAGTATGATCAAGGGTAAGGAAATGAGCCAGAGTACAGATGTTGGTGTCTCAGTTAAAAAATTTAAAATGAGATGTATGGATGATTGAGATGGTGAGCATATGAAGTGATATTGTACAAAACAATAAAACCAATCTGTCTGATTCATGAAATATTTGAAAAATATGTATAAATTTAAGAAAAGGCAAAAAAATACACATAAATGAGGTTTGCCGATTACAAATCCCGTTGATTCCAACAACAAAATTATATTTGGAATAAAAATACGACTCGTTAGTATTTTCACTACATGTATATAGATTCATGAATAATAATGTTCTGTGAAGTTGCATTCAGCAAAATTCCAAAATAATTGTTAACAGGTGTCAATAAATAGTATACAATTAGCTGAACGGGCTGTGTACATTTCGCTGTTCCCATTGAGTCGTTTTGTACAATGAGCTGATAAAATACGAGCGATTTTTGTACAACTCGCTGTTTTAAAAGACTTTATGTAACGGTTATTTTTGTACAATTGGTTGTTGAGTTGAATTTTACTATATGTTTTCTTCATTAAAGTTTGACAATGGGAACTTCTTTATCTGCATTTACAGTACTGGCCGTTGCCGACTACTAATTTGCCACATTTCTGATGTACTAGAAATGCAAGTAAATAATTGGGATAAAATAAAAAAAAACTGAAATTCGTAAAATGTTTTAATACCATTCCAAATCATTTAAGTTGAAAACTAGCTAACAAAACGCCGAAGTGTCAAAGTCTCAAGTCGTCCTACATGTACAATGTACATCATGACGGCATCTTCCGATCCATAGCAAACGATCAAATAAACATAAATTGACATTCCACTCTAAAACGATTGGATTATTGGAAAGATAGAATTCTCTCGGACCCAGACAAAAGTGAGGAGGATGATACGGAAGACAATCTTTTGGATAATTCATTTAAAACTTCTTTAGCCAAACATCTCCCTAAACGCATCAAGACCAGCAGATGGAACAGCTTCTGTGTCTCCCAGACCGACTTCCTTGGCCAGAAAAGATGACGAAAATGATTCGAAAACGTAAGGAAACTGAAAAACTCACAAGAAGTTCAATGAGCTTTTACATATCAAGTATTACCACTGATTTATGATTTAGTCCATTTGTTATTTCAGGACTTCATTGAACGGTACTTTCTTGATGATACACGTCGTATGAGATACCCTTCAGATGTGAAACGGTTCTGTAGAATCGGCTCAACTGTTCAAAGGGTTAGGCAAAGACACTTTCAAATGTATTTTTCAGGTGTATGTCCGATAGGAAAAACAAGAGGTAGGCATATCAAGTAGCATTGATCCAGCCCATGTAATCGGAAATACATCTTGGGTGTTCTCTTGACGGTAGTGACGTGTACGTTACAAAACATCTACGTTGCATCAAGTGGGAGCCTGAAGTTGGCTCCGAGTTCCGATTTCCGTTTAAGATAAACGACTAGGAACCAGTTCTGAGTTCCGTTTAAAGAGGCTTACCCGCAGACGGACCGGTAAACGGCACATCTCCGATCACTAAATAAACTTCAGTACACGTTTCTATGTGACAAAATTAGAGGCTTTCCGACGTTATTTCTTAAAAACAATTACAGAATATGTATTTAAAAGACGTTTTAAAACTCAACCTGAGAGGGAAATGTATGGAATATAACGGCAAATCTTCTTTGTAAATCGCCGCTGCCTTTGAAGTTATCACTGTGCGGCACTGTGCACGTGCTTGTTCCTTTGATGTGTCAATCAAATTAGACTCCACTTTATAGCGGGGACTTATTGCGGGTTGCGATTAAATAAATAATATTTAAAAAATGAGGTTTTAATATCACTTTTCAGCGTTTTATAAGGAAAATAAAATGAAAAACTCAACAATTCCAACAATCTGTCATGTGTAAAAAATCTTTTTCTATTAGCCAATTTTTCTGATCTCTCTGCAGGCAAGCCTCTTTAAGAAAATAGTCAATGTACTTTATATCAATATGAGACCCGAATGTGAAGAAGAAAAACTATCACTACGTTACATGAACATCTAACAACATCCCATAAGGGGTCACGTTCTGATGACCTTTGGAATGTGTCTATGTCACTTTCAGGTCGAATTGGTTTTTTTATCAATGTCATCTAAGCAAAACGTTTCGTCACAGCATGCATCTGAAGCAAACCATTTCGGCACGGTATATAGGAATATGCTTTATGGGACGAAATGACTTGAAACAAATTGACAGACTATACATATAAAATCCACTTCCAAGATTCTTGAAGTAGCCATTTGATTGGCTAATCCAAAAGGTCACTCTGACGTGACCTCTTATAGGATGTTGTTAGATGTTCATGTAACGTAGTGAGAATGACCATCTAGATTTTGATTAGATTCAAAGGCAGTTATCATTAACATATTACATTTACGGGACTTAGTCCTAGTTCCCAGTTCGGTTTAAGACAAAAACTAGGATGAAACCAGATGTCAAACTTGCGCCTGATATTATTATTGTTATATATAATGTCCTCCGTCAATAAAAAGCATAAACAAATTAATTTTGACACAGTTTGTATGATACAACATGATCACCAGTGACATTTCGATTGCATTAGGCGGTACATTTTTTCGTTAAAACTACATTTGAATAGTAATCAAGGCTCTATCGTTAATACATAGTAAAGGTGGGACTATTATATATACACACAAATAATATTTACTTGCAAGAACAATAGTTTATAGGGAAAATCTATGAAATCATATCATCAACAAAGACGCCCGCTTCAACTTTATCGCTTCAGCTAATGCCAATATCTGGTGGCGATGCATTGGAGATGATACACAGTGGGTATCACGGTCAATTGTAGATTAGTAATAAAACGGTACTAGGGGAACATTCTAATCATTGCCAGCGACTAACAAGGAAGGCCTTTGGCAACAGCTCCCTAGAAGTTTCCCGATATCCCGCGTATTTCTATGTTTCGAAGTGCCAATGAAACAACTGTCCAATATTATTCAATGAAATTGTATCTTTTTTATTTGTGTTGAAGAAAACATCAGTAATACCAATTAAAGATTTTTTCCCAGTCGTCATATAGACATTTCACCTCAACAGTAGAAGCCATATTGGAAAACAAAATGGCGTATGCAATATACTTTGAGTTATTGCTTTATTTGTGTACTTTAACTGTACACATATAGATACATCAACTACAAATGAAAACTCATATCTCCCTTCATGGACTCACATTTCGCGATATAAAGAAAGTTGTTTTTACAAGCTACTTGTCATTTACGAATAAAGAAATGTACCATAAACGAAAACTGCGTTGTAACATTCTCTCTTAGAGGCTACAACGCAACACTTTCTCGTAATTTTACAACACCAGTCGCGTTATCATCTATGTTACCCAGAAGTCACAACGCATGCAATATTTTCTTAAACGGCACTCGGAACTGGTTCCTAGTTCCGTTTATCTTAAATGGAACTGGGAACTAGGACCAAGTCCAGTAAATTTTATACGTTACTGATAACTGCTTTTGAACCCATTGACACATATAGTTTTTCTTCTTCACATTCGGGTCTCATATTGAGATAAAGTACATATAATATTTTCTTAAACGGAACTCGGAACTGGGACCAGTTTTATCTAAACGGAACTGGGACCAAAATCCGTAAAGCTTAAACATATTAGTTCCGTTTTTCTTCAACGGAACTTGAAACTGGTTCCTAGTTCCGTTTATCTTACTCGGAACTCGGAACCAACTTCACGTTCCCGCATTAAGTCAAGCTTAATCGGGCAAAATGAGCAAAGGTGTTTGTGACGATAAATGATCTTTAACCCAACTCTAAATGCGTCTTTTGACTGCTAACGGATAACAACTAGCTGTACATGATGCTCACAACAAGCGTTACAGTAGTTTCCACATGAAGGTTGACGTATCAGCTAAATGTACTGATCTGAAACTCATCCATTGTTAATTTAAGTGTAATTATTTATTTGCGAACTTTGTACTGCATAGCAAGCCTCACACCCAATAAACAATATTGGTTGGATATTTTGAAGTTACAACAATCTCAATAAAATGAGATAATGATATAAAAATACTACAGATCCATTATACACTGAACAGGTTCAGATAATGCTACAAATCCATCATACACTGAACAGGTTCAGATAATGCTACAGATCCATTATACACTGAACAGGTTCAGATAATGCTACAGATCCATCATACACTGAACAATGTGAGGGATTAACCCGATAATGAGGTTTTATATATTTTATTCGGAATTTATAATTTTAATATTCTAGAGACAGGGAGCCAGTCTATAATTCAGGAATCTATTTGATTTACAGTAAATTGTTTGGGAATGAGCTGAAACTGTGCAAGTGGAGATCCGAGTTTTCCTTTAGCCTGCTGACAGAATGCTTGCCCAAGTCGCTAGTTTGAGCCCCGTCAAGGGCAAGGCATTTATCATTACTCCAGCGATATTAAAATAAAGATTAGTTTTCCTTTATAAATAATAACGAACGTCTGTGTATAAATTGTATTACTGTACTTCAGTACAGGCGTTGACTCGGATTGGAGGTTGGTGTATAATCATATACTTATATAAAACATATGGTAGATTCTACACGTATTTACCTCTTTTCCAACCATTCGCTGATAATAAGCGATCTGAATGAATTTTCAATATGTTTTGAAATCTGTTCCTCGCCATCATCTACTGGAACCAATCAGAACGTTGACTTGAAAGTGTGGAGTTCCAGTAGTGCGGAATCGACGGTTTTCTAATACTGCTAATATCGAAAAATAAAATATAGACAGAAAGGCTTTCAGCTCTAACAAGTTGATCTCTTCCATGTGTAAATGTCTCTGTTGTTTTCAAATTGAACTTGCCATCTACATTGTATTCCTGTATGAATCAGCGAAATAATAATGTAAAATCATTAAACACTAGAGAGGTTTAGCAACCTTACGTGTACGTGTACGGGTACGGGTAGAGGGGGAATTCCCTATTTTTCGTGTGTGTGACGTCATCACTTTCCGTGTTTGCGTACTTTCTACAAGTCAGCACAACTTGTAAAGCGGCGACTACACGTAAGTACCAACGTGTAGATTATAAAGCTTAATTTATAGATTTCCTCACATGAAACTTATGATGTACGTAATTTTGAGAATACCAGTCAACGCTTGATAAGTGGAGATCTTTGATTTTTTTATAAATTACACCGAAAATATCTCTTTGAAATGAGGTCGTTGATATCACAGTTCGTCAGTCTATTCCCGAAACCAAGTACATTTGTCATAAAAGTGCAAGTGTACTTTTAACCACCGTTACTTCATAATATAACAAAAGATTACACGTTGGGTAAACATTGTAGTAGTACACTGCAGCAATATTAGCTTCCGTGTCGGGTTGATATCACAGGGGCCCGAATGTGTTACAGTGTATGTGTATTTTCGGGTGTATCTCAATGTGAAGAGAAACATTGTTAGACAACTAGATCATGAAATCAGCTTCTGTATTTCAACTTTGTTGCAATCAGCGAAACTGTCCCGTTAAAACCATGCATTTTTTCCTAAAACAAAAATGTTTAGGCATAGTCTATCGGAGAAACGTGAATAGTTTGTGAAACATGGTTACATGATAGCAAATCAGAAAAAATACTCCTCCACAAAATAGGACTTTTAACATTGAACTAGCATGCGCGATACTCGACTGGATCCCTTAGATGGCATACTTTCAAAGTTTGAATATATTTTATGAGGATTTCTGACAAATCGACATTATTGTCGAAATGTTAATTTCAGTTTTATATGCTTTATCAATGAAAAAACTAGATTAATTTCTAATGTAATTTTAAAAGCATACAATATTTCTAGATTATGATTGAGAAATGTATTGTCTCTTTAAAGGAATATACAATACAAGCATGAGCTCTATAAGGAAAAAGCAAGTCAGATTCACAGAAAAAGACGATATCCTCCTCTTGCGGGAAGTTATAGCGAAGAATCCTTTCTCAAATAGAAGAGAGTGGATTACCATACCTGACAACATCAAACACAAAATAGAGTGCGACTCGAGGAGAGCGCGGGAGAGGACAATGCTACTAATATCGCAGCATAAGAAAAACAATCAGGAGGCACACAAATTGTAATTTAATCCACTATCCTTAATACTCCATCATTTAATGTTGTAATTGTATATATTTCTTCATGTTCATGAGCCCATCTAATAGTTTTACTTAGACTGATCGCAAGAACAAGATTGATGCAGATAAACAAATCCATTAAACTTACGTTGACGTTGTGGTGCACGTGGGCCTCTAATTTCAGTAATTTGTGTTGTATGTGTCTGTAGGTCCGGTGTAGCTGAAGTCTATGGGGAGAGGGAGACACTGATGGAGGAAGCGTTGGAGTTGGCCGAGGAAGAAGAAAGGTCCAGAACAGAACAGAAGGAGAAATCGCAAAAAGAAGAGAAAAATGTAAAAGATATGAGGAAAAGGGCTATGGAAAACCTTACTAAATGTAAGCTAATCATGCTATGTAACAATTAATGCTCTCACAGCTAGTAATTTGGCCTTTAATCATAATGCTTTATGCTCTTTTAAGGTGACCGAGATAAATGATATGGTTTAATTACCACGAAAAAAGGAGAATCGTGTTTCGTGTATATTTGTATATCTTCTGTTTAAGGTGACGAAGAGACACCGACCAAAAAAACCGGTCGTGATAATAGCACCATGAGCTACTTACGAGAGAAGATGGAAAGGGAAAATAAAATAAAGGAACAGGAGTTGGAAATGAGAAAATAAGAGTTACAGCTCCAGAAGGAGAAATTTGAACTGGAGAAGCATGAAAGAATGCAAAAAATAGAAAATGAAAAACAACAAGCTAAAATGATGGCCGAACTAATGAAAGCACTGATAAATAAGAACTAATAAGTTTTTACTGTATGACAGTGTACTGCAAACTACAATGTAGCTTTGTCCATGTAAGACAAGTTGTGTTTGACAAAACTATATACATGTAAGAACAACACATTTGATGGAAACATATTTTTTTATGTTAAATTGTTAATTTAATATGAAATAAATAGAAGCAAATATATAATTTTCATTGTTGACTTTTGTCACTCAACATTTTGAAATAATTTTCCAATTTAAAAATCGGATGCATTGCAAGTATCATCCCGATATGTAACTCTGCAAAGTTGGGGGTTCCACACCGAAGAACTGGCTAGTCTGGTTACCATATAAACAGCTGTGACAATTAGTCAGAAGCGTTCCTACCAGATAGTATTTGCCAACTGGCTGCAAATATAACTTCAGGTTTTTCTTATAATCAAGGAAGGAAAACAGGGCAAGGATTTTCCCGAATGTCCATTCAACGCATATACGAACATCTGACATCTTTTTATTAAATAGTGGCTGGTTGGCCGAAACAACCCCTCCTCTGTATGGTGTGATGATGTACGGCGTCAGCGGATAAGCCGGGTCCCCATACACCGCATACATATCTCCAGTTGGCGTTGTCATGTACTGGCGCATCTGCTGCTGAAGCTGACTCTCTCGCAACATTCCAGCGTCATGTCTTTTCCCTTCTATAGGACCAAACATGTTTACGACAAGGCCGTTAGGTGTAACTACGCTTTGATATTTAAGTGCATGCACTCTCTTATGACCATTGTATATCAATTTCTGGTGGTGTGTGGGTCTACATACAGGCCGCACGGTTCCATCAATAAAACCCCAACAGTTTGGAAGAGGCCCCTCACGTGCTCGGACGGCATTAGCAAACTCATCCAGATTTTGCTCTGACAACCATGATCTATTCAGATCCCTTAACAAGTGTCCGTGAGTATCATGTAGAAAGTCCAAGAGTTCATTGATAATGAAAGACATAGCTGTGGACGATCTTCCAAAGAGAGAATACAAGTCACTAAGACGGTTAGGGTATGCCAAGCGTCTTAAAAGAATGCATATGCCTTCAAGGCCGGAACATGTCGTCCTATTCGTACATTCAATTTTAGGTGGTATTTGTAGAGCATGACACAACAATGGAATATCGTCCTTCTCAAACCGAAACAAAGTTTTGCATTTCTCGTTCGTAAGGTCTTCAAAATTAAACAATGGTTTTTCAGTCTCGAGCTCACCTCCTTTCAATGATAATAGCATAAGATCATCATCTTCTCCAATAGCAGCAAGCAGACGATACGGGGCCATTCTGCCCTGAGCGCTACACATCGTCATTGGTTAAAATCAACCAATAAAAGCAGTTCTTCCTTTACACGTTCTAGTACACGTATATGCTTTGTAATACCAAAAATAAGAATTACGTGTACGTGTACGTGAACGTGTACGTGTACGTGTAGGCTACCCGTACCCGTACACGTACAAGTAAGGTTGCTAAACCTCTCATATCTCTCATATACTTGTTTTTCGCACGCCCCAAATTGAAAATTCCTGTGTCCTCCCCTGATTGTTGACACTAAGCGGCAAAATGACATCAATTTTATTAAAATCGAAATCAAGTAAGCAAATAATACTGTTTTGAAAATTTGAATAAAAATGGGTTCACAATAAAATGAAACTCATCCTCAATATTTTGATAAATCTATAGGCAAGTCCCGAGTCTTGTATGTACTCATAAAATTTTGATTGAGCTCGAAGAATTTCTGGGAAACATTAAATCTAACATTTGATTGTGAGAAATAAAAATGAATTGATGATTGATCATCGATCATAACGGACAAATCGTTTGGCAGGTCTGAAGTATGATCTTCGTATTTGACGACGACATGATATTTGTAAAATTGTGGAAATAAATGAACAGGTCTAAATTAAGTAATGTTGGTACATATGTATACTTTCCAGTAACCTGATGGCAGTCTTATTCGTGATACACTTTTCTTTTTGTTCGTCCTGATTTCAGTAGACTGACAAAAGTTTATCAATACATAAGCATTTTGTTCTACCTTTGAGACAAAAGTATGCTAATCCATTTCCCTTTTATCTTTTTTTTTTAATTTGCAAGTATAAAATGTCTAGGCCTCGCTACTACGTGAATGTGATTGCCGAAGCGTTTTCCGGACAAAATGCGTGCGGGGATGATCCCAAAAGGGCACCTGACGACAGACGATTATATAAACGCATAACCTTTCAACCCGTATGTAAATGAAGAATCTGGACAGGCTGAGGGAGCAGTTTGAAAAATGGCGCTCTTCGCGAGGAATTCGGCGATGTTTTCACGGATTATTGTGTTTTGGATGTTACAATTCGTATTGCGTGACACGGTAGGTTAAATATAATTGTTTCCTGATGACGGTCGCATATAGTGTGCACCATGTCAGTTTGAATAAATATGTTTTTAAGTTGATTGAAATGAGATGGGGTGCCTTCTCGCTCGTGACGGAGTTTCCGGCCTTCCCTGTTACACAGTACACATACCACTGATTTTTTTTTTAATTCTCATTTTATATGCGAGCGTCTGTGGTTTAACCGGCATAAGAGTGGTGCACAGGGACACGTTACAATAATAATGAAATTCTACTTCTACCATTTAACGACCTCCTTCAGCATAGTGAAGATTATGTCGTGTAGGTGTGTGGCATGGAATGAAAGGAATGATGTTTAACAAATCACAGGTGCCTGACTCGTTTTATAAAATAATAGCATATGAAAGTACATCATATTTACTCTTATGTGTTATTATTTTATAAAACGAGTCAGGCACCTGTGAACAAATGAAGAAATAGCGCCTGAAGAGATCATTCTGTTAGGGAGGAGTTTCCAATCTTTAATTGTCCGAGGAAAGAATGATTCTTTCCTAACGGACGTTGTGCATGACAGTGTTTGGAGTGATGAGTGATGGCTATGTCTAGTTTGTCTGGTGGATGGGGTGAGGTGTTTTTGATGGCTATTTCATTATGGATGGTTTTGTATCGCAATGATAGCCTTGCATCCCGTCTGTATGGAACGCCATACTAACATATAGAACACACTGGGGTATTATCGACCATTTAAGGGTAAATTCACTACATCCGAGAGTTGCACTGTTACATACTGCTCAAACATCGATGATCCGATAGCCTCATTGAAGAGCCATACTTATTGACCAACTGGATGCACAGACGTTGTATGACCTTGAGATAACCTTCGGTGTTATTCAACAATATATACATGGGTGTCTTCTCACTTAGCCAACATTCTGAATTTTGAGGTACAGGTACATGTAGGTATCCCATTTGTTACTTTTACTAATTTTGTCTTGACGCCGTTCTTAGCTAGTCGCTAATAGAAGTGATTCTGAATAATTGTTACTAGTTTGCGCAGAATTGTAAAACAGCTAAATAAATAAATAAATAAATAAATAAAAACATTGAATACAATTTCAAAGGCAGAGCATTCCATTGAGTCACGGTGACCGTGGTTATAGCCGGTCTGTGGTTTGGTACGATATGTTCCAGGTGGACGTATCTCGATATCTCTCGATACATTCAGTTTCAAGGAGATATATTAATTGGTATTTATTTGAGTGTTCTAGGATACGGGACTTTTTCATAGCAGGTACATATAAAAAAAACAGTTTTTTTTGCCAGGAGACATGCAGTTTCTCAATTTCTTTGCAAGTGATGTGCTAGTGTTAAAAGAAAGCTTGTTTACAGGACATGGTAGTTGACGGCTCAGGCCATTTTATAGCTTTTTTAAGCTACATTTGTATTAATTATATTTGAAGTGTGTGTTTTGGATATTTATTAGGATTTATTTGTTAGGATAAATTATAGACACAGGCTGGTAGCCTCTATGTCCATATCAATAATAAATTTTTCTTTGTTTTCATGTTATAATTTTTATACTCAAATGTGATTGGTCGAAAAATTCTTTTCTTTCTTCTATGAAAGAAATTCCGAGAATGGCGCGAAAAATGTGACGTCACAATACGACAATTGACGTTGCGTATTGATTTGAGAAAAAGAATCCCAAATAAAACCCGTAAAATTGTACATAAAGCATGTTTTGAATTAGAAAAAGACAATTTACTGAAATTAATTATAAGCATTGAGGTTGATTTTTTTTATTTTCATGGGGTATGAAAGACTACAAAATATGTTGTAACAAAACCGTCCGATGTAGAGATAATTTGGAACTCAAACTGTAAGAGTTCTTTCCCTTTATTCCCTATGCAAAATAAACGACTTGGAACGAGAAGGCGTGTTTTTTTGTGTGTCCGTTGATATTTCACTGTGTATGACCGACACCGGAAATAGCCCCAGCCTGAAGCGAGGAGAGGCGAACACACAAACTGGCAGCAGTAAGTAATTTTGTAATATTTCTTGATAAGCAACATTATATTTGCAAATTGATTGATCACATAATAGGACAAATGTTTGTGTTCTGGATACCGGTCATTAACTTTATGAAGGAATGGAAAATACATGTTAATTTAGTTAAAATAAGGTGCTTAGTACCGACGTTTTCGCTCGTCCAAATATGTTTTCAGCTGTTTAACATATCTTAACGTTGTGTGAAACGTCATGAAAGGTTCATGTCCACGGAACTCACAAAATTTACCGGTACTATGTACATGTTTCAAATGTTTATTTATTTCTGTGTACATTATTTGAATCCCTTTGTGCGATGAAATGTCCACTGACATCTGTCCTACTATGTGATCAATAAATTTGCGAATATAATGTTGCTTACCAAGAAATATTACTAAATTACTTACTGCTGCCCCGTTTAGGGATGGAGCTATTTCCGGTGTCGGTCATACACAGTGTATTTTTGCCATGTAAGCGAGTCCCCAAACTCAACCTCACATCAACAACAGAACATTATTCCACTTCGATGCAATGTACATAGACTTTATGTATTATTGTTCTTATATGTAAACGAGTATTTTTTCCATTATTCGTCTAAAATGATTTCAAACTGGAAAATAGTTTCTGCATTGATGACGTGCTATGGAAGACTGTTCCAGAGGTCGACAGTTCGATAACTGAAAGAGGCTTACCCGCAGACGGACCGGTAAACGGTACATCTCCGATCACTAAATAAACTTCAGTACACGTTTCTATGTGACAAAATCAGAGGTTTTCCGACTTTATTTCTTGAAAACAATTACAGAATATGTATTTAAAAGACGTTTTAAAACTCAACCTGAGAGGGAAATGTATGGAATATAACGGCAAATCTTCTTTGTAAATCGCCGCTGCCTTTGAAGTTATCACTGTGCGGCACTGTGCACGTGCTTGTTTCTTTGATGTGTCAATCAAATTAGACTCCACTTTATAGCGGGGACTTATTGCGGGTTGCGATTAAATAAATAATATTTAAAAAATGAGGTTTTAATATCACTTTTCAGCGTTTTATAAGGAAAATAAAATGAAAAACTCAACAATTCCAACAATCTGTCATGTGCAAAAAATCTTTTTCTATTAGCCAATTTTTCTGATCTCTCTGCGGGCAAGCCTCTTGAAGAAGTGTTTCATTCCATCTTTTCGACATCGTTTTATAGATATTTTCTGAGAGTGGCCTCTCTGTTATCATTGTCCGCCTGTAAAACGTGTTTGCTAACTCTATCATCATATACATTTAACTGTCATTGTTTATCATCTTAAATACATTGACCGCGTCTCCTCTGGTCCTCTGATGTACAAGTTAGGACAGATTCAGTCTATTCGTCCGTTCCGGATATGACATGACTTTAAGTCCTCGGATTAGCTTCGTTGCCGTCCTCTGCACATTTTCAATCAGATCAATATCTGTAACTTTGAAAAGATTCCAGACGCTCGCAGCATACTCTACATTAGCCCGAGTGTTCTCTGGCCCACAGGCGCTTGCATAGAAAATATGACTTTCGATTGTTTTTTTGATATGACAGCGGTATGTGTAATGTGTAATAGGGAAGGTTGGCAACTACGCCACGAGCGAAACGGCACCCCATCTCACTTCAATCGACTAAAAACACATTTATTCAAACTGACACGGCGCACACTATATGCGACCGTCATCAGAAAACATTCATCTTTAACCTACCGTGTCACTCAATACGAATTGTTACATCCAAAACACAATAATCCGTGAAAACATCGCCGAATTCCTCGCTCAGAACGCCATTTCTCAAACGGCTCCCTGAGCCTGTCAAGATTCTTCATTTACATACGGGGTTCAAAGGTCATGCGATTATATGATCGTCAGTCGTCAGGTGTAGTTTTGGATGTGTCCTAGGCTCGGTTATAACCGGAACAAGGACGTTAAGCCCCATCAATCAATCAAAAGGCGTACTTTTGGGGGTCATCTCCGCATGCATTTTGTTCGGAAAATGCTTCGGCTCGCTGAAGAGTTTCGTTTAATTTACGATTATTTGAAGAGTTTTGTCGATGAACGATGATTTATAATCATGCACCGTATATGACAGTACACAGCAGGCGCGGATCCAGGAATTGGAAAGGGGGGGGGGGGGAGGGTCCAGTAATTTAGTGGTAATGTGGTAATGCGAGCGCCATAGGCGGTAGCCGAATTTTTATTTTGGCGAGGGGTCTGGGGGCCAAAATTTTGGAGCAAAATTTCGGAAAAATGAAATGATTAAATGATTATAACAAATTTTGCAATCTTTCGAGAATAAGATTTTCGATAAGTGGAAAGGGGGAGGGGGCATAAATTGATTCACACAGAACGTCACCATCGTATTGTTTTCTAAATAAAGAAATAATTGTCACAAAGGTAGAACAAAATGCTTATTTATTGATTAACTTTTGTCAGTTTACTGAAATCTGGACGAACAAAAAGAAAAGTGAATTACGAATAAGAATGTCATCAGGTTACTGGAACGTATACATGTGTACCAACATTACTTACTTCAGACCAGTTCATTTATTTCTGCACATTTTACAAATATCATGTCGTCGTCAAATACGAAGATCATACTTCAGACCTGCCAAACGGTTTGTACGTTGTGATCTATGATCCATCATCAATTTATTTTCATTTCCCACAATGTTAGATTTAATGTTTGCTAGAAGTTCTTCGAGTTCAATCCAAATTTTATGAGTACATCTAAATATTGAGTTCCTTCAGTCATTTTGTTTTAAACCCCTTTTTATTCAAATTTTCGAAACAGTATTACTTTCTTACTTGATTTCGGTTTTAATACACTCGATATCAGTTTGCCCCTTAGTGTCTACAATCAGGGGCGGACACAGGATTTTCAAATAGGGGGCGTGCGAAACTAAAGGGGGGGGGGGGGGGTGTCCGCAGGTACTCCCCCTGAAAAAAAAAATGCAGGTAAATGCAAAATCCTGCATTCTAGTGTATTTCACGATAGATTCATACCGGGTGTGTTTTATAAAAACAAGTATATGAGAGATGTTTTTTAATGATTTTATAATATTTTCCGCTGATTGATACGGGAATTCGTTTTTTAAGATACCCTTACTTTGACAATTTTAGGGGGGTTGGGGGTTGGGGGGCTTTAAATCCGCCAGTGACAATGTCAAAGAGTTTAACGCATTGTAAAATGTATTCTTTGTAATACTCATTATCCATTTATTCCACTTTACGTCGCTCGCATATATAAAATTTAAGTTATTGATGAATTACCTGATTAATTGAGTGTGTAAGCATCAAACGCTACTCTAATAATAATCAAGCTGGCTGAAGTGCTTACAGAATTATGAAACTGAATTAAAATGAAAAGAAAAGAGAATACTTGAGGGGGAAGTAGTGGTTATTTTGTGTCAACGCCAGACTTTTATAGTATTTTAGGGCTAACGCCAGAATACCCAGAACAACCTCTTATTCTTATCGGTATTGTGTGTGGTATATCAAAAGTTTTATCGTGTGGGCACAAGGGCGGGGGGTTTGAAAAAAACTAGCAAACATGGTTTTTAGGGGCCCAAATTTTAAATTGGTTTTTAAATTATATAAGTAAAAGGGGAAAAACAAAAAGTTTGTGTGGGTACCAAAACACTTTTTAAAAACTACTAACGCTGGGCGTTCCAAAAAGGTTTTTGTACTTGGTCCCTTGTTTTTTTATACATTAATGACATTTGGGAAAATTTAACAAAGTCTTTCAAAGTTTTTTGCGACGTAGGGGTCATAAAATTATATTAAAACCCAATCCCCTAAAAATTTTAAATTTCTGTAATCAACAACAAAATTTAGAGCACATTAAAAATTGGGCAAAAAAATGGTTAGAAAAAATTTTAAATCTTCCAAAAAGAGGCCCAAGGGTTTATCCATAATTCGGAGCAAAGATTAGGAAATTTGATTTTAAAATTTTTGGGTAAAGGGTAGTGTAAAACTTCGAGAAAATCATGGGGAAATTGGGAGTTATTTTGGGAGGGGAAATTGTAAATGGACCAGTCATATTGTGGTTTTTTAAAAAAAGGTATCAAAAAAAGATAAGTGTTTTGCGAAAAATTTAAATATTATTAAATCGCCACCTTTAAATATAGAATAATACTTCGTATATTATACCATTATTGAATATTGTTGGGGGGGAGGGGGGGGTAGCCCGGGGCCTCAGAAAAAAACTGGGAAAAACTTAAAACGGAAAGCTGCACGGGTGATTACGGGTTTCCATCTTACACTGGATACAGTCATTATTTTCTGAAAGTGGTTTAAAACCCTCTTGCTATGGGACGCTCTAGGCAAAAATTTGAGTTTTTTTAAAAAATTAAACTTTAAATTATCTCCAAATTACCAACATAAATTTTCCAAATTAGTACAGAAAATTCTCAATAAAACCCTTTTAGAAATCCCCAATAATTACTCGTTTCCAAATTTCCCTTTAAACTTACTAATTATCTTTTTTTCCCTCTATATCCAAATATGGAAAAAATTTAAAATAACGAAATCCGACAAAAGGGTTTCGTACTCGGGCCTTTAAAATTCTCTTCAAAATTTTTCCCGACACAAAAGTTCCCCTTTTCTATCAAAAATTTGGGGCCCCAAAAAATAACATTAGGGATGCAAGATTAAGAAACAAAATTAGGGACTCTTAACAAAAGATTTATTTCATGCAAAATTTTTTTAAAATTTTAAAAAACTGCCAAAAGGGGAACCCGGGTTTTAAAAAGATATCCCTTTCTTTTTTGAATGTAATAATTACTCGTTCAGCGTTTGCAAAATGGTTTTTGATCTAAATTTTTTCATCCCACTAGACCGCAACTTCTGCTATTCGGAAAAAAAAGAAAATTCTCATCAAGAAAAAAACTATAGCCAATTCCCAACCCCAAATATTTTTAAAAAAACAAAAAAGATTTTAAAAAGACTTAATTGGAAATAAGTACTTGATTTTTTTTGGGACTCCCGGGGGACAATTGGGTGTGTGGAAATGTTATAAAGAAGGGCCAAAAAAAGAAAAGGAGGAAGACCCCCAAATGGCATGGATTTTTCATAGGGGAATTGGGCCCAAATTTGAACAAAAGGAAAAACGAATTGGACCCAAAATGATTGTTGCCCGAGTCCGGGTTAGGGTTTTACCAAAAAAAAACATTTGGGTTTTTTTAAGTATTTAGATATAAAATGGGTATCCCCTATATATAAGATTATGTAACAATTTTCTTAAAAATCTCTTTTGTCTCTCTCTTTCCCCCCCCCCCAATCCCCCTTCTTCCCCTTTTTCTCCGTTCCCCCCCTTCTGCTCTCTCTCTTTCTTCTTTTCTAAAATTAATTGTAAATATTAAATAAAACTAACCCTCCTGTGAATTTTTCTCAAAGTAAAATTGATCGGGAGAGGGCTTAATATAAGTTGGAAAAATTGTTGGGCCCCAAACCCTTTTTACAAATTGTAAATGACAAATAAAAATGTTTAAATCAAATGTGGTATTTTCATTTTTAACTAGTAGAGGGGTCCATTTTTTAAAAAAAATTTAAAAATTGGGGATGCCCCATAAGATGGCAAGGGACAATAAAAAATCAAAAATCAAACAGTATCAGCATTACCCCCTCCCAAAAAACTTTGAAACATTTCCAATGATTTCTGCTTGTTTTAGGTTTAAATATAAAGTCCCCCCCCCCTGTCTTGAACAAGTTTTTTGAGCACCGTTATAGCAATTTTTTTTGAAAAACGAAGTTTAACAACTCCGAAATGAGCAGTTGAAATAAAAGGAAAGGGGCACTCATCACTGCATGGCCCTTAAAAAAATGCTTCTTATTAGGGCCGTTTATACGCAAAAAGACGTCCTGGTTTCATGCCCGTAAAATAAAGTAGGGCCCAGGGTGACCCCAAAAAAAAGGGACCGGTGACAGTCGATTTATAATCGCATGACCGAAACCCCCCATTTAAAAAGGAAAGGGAAAATTGGGCCCGGCGCAGGGGGCCCTTTGAGGAAATGCGTTTTTAGCGAGGAATTTGGCGGGTTTCCGATTTATTGTGTTTTTGGGTGTAACAATTCGGATTTTGAACGGTAGGTTAAAAAATAAGTTTCCCCGATGACGTGGGATATGTGGGCCCCCCCCAATTTTCGTTTGAAATAAATGTGGTTTTTTTTGTCGATTTTAAATGAGATGGGGTTTCCGTTTCGCTCCCGGGCGTATTGCCAACGTTCCCTATAAACATTAAAACCCTACCGCTTTTCATGAAAAAAATAAAACGAAAATGATATTTTTTTTGAAGCGCCTGTGTCTGGCCCGTCACCAAAGCCTTTCATCCGACATGGTGACAGGGGCAGAGAAAACTCGGGCCCTTTCTCTTTACCCGGTTAAACCCCCCGATTTTTGGAACGGGTTCAAAAGGTTTTTTTTTTTAATTTTTTCCAACCCAGGTTTTTT